>NC_045171.1:12336957-12364457 GCF_900700415.2 Clupea harengus
GAAAAAAGGCAGATTCAGATTCAGAGAGGGACAGAAAGATGGAGATATGAAGCGGAGGGGGTGGTGGTGAGGAATGGACCAGGAGAATGCAAGAAAAAAAAATGCATTAGACCTTAGCCTCTTCAGCTTTCATCTCATCTGCTTTGACACACTCCACAATAAGGTCTGCCCGCAATCACTGTGAGGAAATCAACTCATCTAATAAGCCCACTAAATGCACAGACACACAGACACACACACACATAATGCTGGGAGCAGGCTATTGAGGGCTGGACACACATACACGTCCACCCACCCACCCCCACAGAAATCCATTAATACGCTACACAGCCAATGTTTTTCAATGAGGATAATGTGTTTATACTAAAGGAGTCCATCCAAACAGTGCTTGGCTTTCTATCAACAGAGAGAGAGAGAGGGGGGTGGAGAGTTAAGTGAGTTTAACTTTTGATGGACAGCGTTCCAATATGGCCGACAATGCCAAGGTAGGACACAGTCAGAACAAAATTGGAGTCCGGCTGTCGACAAAGGTGGACAGACACATCTGCAATCTGCCCAATGTACACAAAAACTCTTCCCTCCTCCCTCCTCCCTCCTCCCTCTCTCTCTCTCTCTCTCTCTCCATCCATTCCCCCTCCTGGAGGCTTTAATCCCATCTTAATGCCACTAATCAGATGCTCCTCGGGGTGCTTGATTAGCCAAATCCAATGTGTTTGAACAGGCGCCACAGCTCAAAGACAACACACCCACTGGGATGTTTGTCCAGATGCAGCCTGCTGAGGCGAGGCGGCTGGCTAGCCTCGGTGTTGGGGTTAAGGTGGAGGTGAGGGGATGAGGTGAGGACAGAGGTCAGAGGTCAAGGTGGGTGGAGGTTAAGAAGGAGGCTCCTGAGGTGGAGGTAAGGGATTGAAGTGGAGATGAAAGAAGAGGGATCTGGAGGTCAAGGTGGAGGAGAGGGGAGGAGCAAGGAGAAGATGCCAGGGGTAGAGACAGGTGGAGGTGTAGGGACTGAGCTGGGTCTGAATGTGAGCGGGGGAAAGTAGAAAGATGGTGAAGTAAAGTACAGAGGAAGTGAAGGACAAAGAAGTAATTAGATGGGCAGACAGTGAGGAGGAGTGATGGATGGCATCTGAGGACTGCGGTGGAAAATTGAGATTAGTACCGAACATGAAGGAAATAGAGCCTGCAGATAGACATGGTAGAGGTAGACATGAAAGTCATGGAAACCTCCAGGAGAAGGTAAACATGGAGGTGGGTGGAAGTAAAGGGGAGGTAGATGAGGAGGCTAGATACAGGTAGTGGTGCATTGTAACAGTGCGACTGCCCGTTACCGCGACGGTTATACATTGTGGGGCTCAGACAAACACTGAAGACAGCGCCGGGTACATGCACAGGATTTATTTTCACACAAACAACAAACCAGCATAGTTAACCACGATCAGGACAGCAATTGGGACATACAACCACCAAAACATACCAGGACCTTTGAACTTTGAGCACGGAGCGTCAGACGTGAGCAGGTCAAGTGGCAGTGATGAGAGGGGTGGTTGTAGAGGGTGTGATTATTTAGAGTGCTATGTAGTAATACGAATATTATTGTTGTGGGTAAACACAATATGAATATAGGGAATTATAAAACAATTGGGTTCTATTGAATTATTTAGCTTTTTCTGATTGGACGAGAGACGTTCCATGAGTTGGAATATCCCAGGACATCCCAACTCGGACTTTTCACAGCTAATAATAAATCACTCCGCGATGAAACATGCACGTTGATACAATTAAGCGATAACCGTTAATTCAAGTTCTTATAATTCCAAAAGAGGTTGACAATGGAACTATTTTTTTGTTGGGGAGAAACAATGGCGAAATAAACATTTTTAAATCAATAACTTCGTGTTTAAATGTTAATTGGTTGACTATAAAATTGTTTTATAAAAGCAATATAGTACGAGTGCGAGTGGGGTAGGTAAGGGATATTCCCACGGGTGGTGTTCGGCCGTAGCCACGAGGCCGGAGGCCGAGTGGCGCAGGCAACAACACCCGTGGGAATATCCCTTACCTACCCCACTCGCACTCGTACTATATTGCTTAAATGTATGTTTTGATAATTAGTCAGAACATGGATGTTTATTAATTGATTGACGATGTGTGCAATGGTTCAGGCCGGCGAAATAAAATGCCGGCACAGAACAGGTCTCGTGAGCGATGAGTCAGAGGGGAACAACTTCCCACCCCTTTGTGACGAAGAAGGTGAAGTGTTTAGATTGGAGAGCGACAACGTGTGAAGTGTACTCACGGTTTTGGAGAGTTACTTGTGCAGTTGGAGCTGAATTGTTTAGGGACATTTATTTGTTGAGAATTATTGTTTGGAGTTTTGTTTCGTTTTTCTTTTTCTCCATGCTGGCGTGTTTACCTGCTGCAACGGGACATTAAACCTTTGCCATTTGCCAAAAAACGTCTGAGACACTGCCTCCATTTCTTTTTACCTCGCCACAAGGCCGGCCATCCTACATGCATTTAGTGAAGCAGTGAAGGCAGATGAAGAGGCAGAAGAAGAGGCAGAGGAAGAGAGCAGCACAGGGCTAGGGTGGGGGTGGCCTACCTGCAGGACCTTCCAGCGGTTGTTGAGGTGCTCGAGAGCGCGGGCATTCTCCATGGACAGATGCACGTCAGAGATGGCCAGCTGGTGTGCCAGGTCATTCAGTTGCTTCATCCCCTCCTTCACCTGTGAGAGCTCCTCTTTGAACAGCTGGACGGGGGAGAGGATGGGACACAGTCGAGTGGAGAGAGGGTGAGAGAGACAGAGTGAGTAAGACTTGACTTTTAAAACCCTTTATTTAAAACACCATTTGAAAACCACTGAAGTCTATTTCACCAAGTCCTTAATAGAAACGATCCCCTCCTTTACACACCATTTCTCCCTCAACTGAGCCACATTCTCTGTCTGCTGGTAGAACTTGTTTTCAACAGAGATTTAAACGTGCACAACATATCAATATCCTGGCCCCCATTTCTTGCTTTGTGGGATTTAAGGATGGCCAACTTGGCCTGCCCTACCCAGAAATTGGCCATCTTATACATCTCATGCCCAGCCTGCCTGTACCCACAACTGAACACAAGCACAGTTTTCGGAAGTATAAACCCGGGATTCATCGACACCATTTACAGTACAGCAAATAATGGTGCTAACCTTGAAAAGGTGAAATACAGTATCGGTAACATTGCCAAAAGGGCAACTGGGTAACACCCCCTCATTGAATCTGGAAACAAGCTTATTTGTAGCAATTGTATAATGCAGCAACCTTCACTGAAATCATCTGACCTTTTGGGCAAAGGAGACTTCTACAACCTCCATGAAGGAGGCATCCCATCAGGAACTGAAAGATAAGCCCTCCACTTAGTGTCAGGCTGCCTCTTCAGCTGCAAGTGATGTGCAACTTTTACTCAAATGAAATAAAGCACTTACTTCCCAACAGTATTAAACCCACGATTAAAGTCACGATACCCAATTAATGACAGTGTACAGCCAGTGTAATCTTCCATTTGAGAGAGAGAGAGAGACATATTGAAAGATTTAAACAGTGGAGACAGAAAGACAGACGGATACACAGATATTCAGAATGACAGAATGAGAGGCAGAGAGCAAAAGAGATAAATGTACAGGGAGAGAGTGAAAAAGAGAATGACAGAGACAGAGAAAGAGAAAGGAGAGAGAGAAAGAAGATAGAAAATACTTTTAGGTAATACAGAAACAGAACAGAAGCCAAGCAATGGAACGTATTCTGAGGGCGCAGCGCTGAGACGATTCACCTGCCTCTCCATTAACATGCTCATCAGAGCGGAAGCCACAGATGGAGAGAGGGGAGGGGCGGAGCGAAGCAAAACAGAGAGACAGAGAAACAATTTCGAAAAAAAGAAAACCCCGGGGGCCGGCGAACATCCAGTGGTCCTGGCCCCTGGCTTGAGAGCCTGAACGGAGGGGAGGGAGAGGGCCGCGAGCTCATCTGGCATCGCCGACCCAGACGTCCATTAAGACAAATAAGGACTAATGATCTGGTGATGAGCAGGGCGGCTGTGTGCTAATGGACCGAGCAGGGTCCATCCATGGGCCCGTGGTCATGACAACGGGTCAGAGACGGAGGCCGTGTTTGGACAGCAGCCCCGCTGACGTACAAGGGGAATGATTTGGGGGGCGGGGGGCGTTTACTGACCCGGGTGGAGGTGATAGCAAGCTGACATGATCAGCCAGAACAAGCCCTGTCAGACAGATTACTGAGCTCTGGCTACACAGCATGGGATTAAGAGAAAAGAGAAAACATACACAAACACAAACACACACACATACACACACACACACACACACACACACACACACACACACACACATACAGATAATCCAATCTTTACTTCTCAGAGTCATCTTTAAGTCATGACCGTACATTCAGCGGGCAAAGTGGGGGTGGGGGAGAAATTGAGACGACAGAAATGCAGCTGGATGCTGATGCAAGGAGATGTATAGAAAAGGGGATAAAGGTTCCAAGGTTCTCACATTCCCACCGTACAGATTCTCAGGGGAGAAGATTGAGGCAGGAGAAGAAAAAAAGAAATGCGAGAAAGTTTCAAATCTTGTTGGTGCTTTGAACCAAACATAAAAGGATTTTTTCCTCACAGAGAAAGTGGAGAGAGAGGAGGAGGAGGAAAAAATGAAGAAGGAAAAAAAAGTTTCAGGACGTTCTTGCCCTGGGCCTGCCTTCCAGAACCGAAGGGAACTGGGCCTTCAGTAGAACAGAATGGACCCAGACGCTCCTTTGTGACTTGAGTCTGCTGGGTCTATTCATCTCGTCTGTATCAGCGTGCAGCACACTCATGCTCTTGGTCGCACTTCTCTGTTTACTATTGATGCGCTCATTGTTCCATTCAGTACAGCTGGAGCGAGCTAGAGAAGGAGGGGGGAATTAGCATAAGCTCTTGATGTTGTTAAACAATGCATCAGGTTTATTGAATGCCGATGCATCAATATTCATTGTGAGATTGCATAAATTAATGCTTTGCTTGGGGCCGGTAGTCAGTGTGCTTGTGCGTCTGCTGTGTGTGTGTGTGTGTGTGTGTGTGTGTGTGTGTGGCATGTTGCGTGTTTCTTTTACAGCGTGAGCGACCTCAAGGGCTCTGGTCTACTCCTCGTGGGAATGTATTACTCTGAGACTCGTACTCCTGAGCATCTGTCAGTGTTGAACAAAGCTACCCTTGGGAGAGTTATCAGAAGCGTCAGGAGTAAAACAAACAAGACATGGGTAAAACGTTGTGTTTGAAGAAAATAAATCAATTGGTTATATTAATTTTCACTTGGAGTGCTAAGTCAGAGTCTCAGAACTCATCAGTATTCCTCAGTCATGAATCACACCAAATGCAGGAAAATACTAATTGCATTTACCTGCGGGTGGCACTGGAATTATCAACCTTTTTAATAACTTTGATGAAAGCACTGTATGACCATTTCACTATCTTATCAATCCCCATATAGTTCACTGCACCGTGCCAGTAACCTTTCCCGCCCACCTATATGAACAGATGTGAGGCTGAGACCTGAGGGAGGATTAAAGATATGACTCCATCACCTGGAAGATCAACTAGCCCATCTTCTTCACACCTCCCTCCACAATGTTCAAACACTTCAGCTCACTTCTACAGCATGGATCTGAGGGTGTTTCCTATCTGCTATAATCTCCTGCAGAACGACCTGCAACACTACCCTCACCTCCAACTCACACCTTCTTAAAATTCACCTTCTAAAAAGGGCTCTTTTCCTTAGAGAAACAAACCCTTTGTTGAGTGGTACTTTGTGGTGGCTTCTTGAGGGCTGCTGCCATTTCTCAACAAGGACATTTGTTAATTGAGTACAAACTGCTTCACCCACAGCCACCATCAAGTCTTTCCTACAGACCCCCCCCCCACACACACACACCACACACACACACACACACACACACACACACACACAAACACCTAGAATTTCCACGAAGGAGAAGCATGATCTCATCAAATGTTTCCCCCGTAGCCCCCTCCCTCCCCTGTCATTGCGTACCTTGGTGGCGTCGATGTGGTCCTGCAGCGAGTCGATGAAGAGGTCGCCCACGGGCTCCCAGGCGTCGCGCACGCCCTCCGCCTGCTCCAGCGCGGCGGCCAGCTCCTCCATGGCGGCCTGCGTCTGCAGCAGCCGCTCCAGCGTGCGCTCCATGTGCCGGTGGCGGTCCACGCAGCGCGCCGTCAGCTTCTCCCACAGGTCGCTCGCCACGTTCGCCTGCTTCCACACCGAGCGGCTCACGTTCAGCATGCGCCGGCGTGGAGACAGCTCTGCCGTGACGGGGGTGGGGTGTGGTGGGGTGGGGGGGGGGGGGGGGACGAGAGAGAGGGAGCGAGGGGGGAGGGAGTGGGGGGGGGACACAGATAGGGTAGACGGATGAGGGAAGATGGGAACGGAATGTCACAGGAGGAGAGGTAGAGGAGAGAGAGAGAGAGAGAGAGAAAGTGAGAGAGTGTCAGCCATCTACCTAAACAATTGTGTGAGACTACACACACACACACACACACACACACACAGTAAAAAAATTAAAAAGAGCAATGAGAATTGCGCTCCGACCCAAGGTTTCTTCATTATTGATATGGCCATATGTTGTGTGTATGTGAGCGCAGCCCTTTAAGTGGGTTAATTAGCACTGACCCAGTAATACGGGCTGCCACGGAAAGCGCTGGAACGAGCATTCACAACAGGGGGCTCCGGCGTGTGCATGGCACTGCTAAACGATGCCACGCATTCCTTAGCAGGGCCCCTTTGTTTTAGTGTCACAACCAATTCACACCGCACAGTATGCAATCTCTTTATATGAAAGTAAAAATCTCTGGCATCAGGGGTTTCTTTGACAAGATGCATGCCGACCAAAGAAAAAGTGGAAATCAAACATAAACCTTTCCTTAATTTTCCCCACGGAAAAAATTAAGTATCCATCTATCTATCTATCTAAACACCTTTTGTCTTGTTGAATGCAATGGCTGTGCTGTGCAGTGTTGAGAGATGTTGAGAGAGATGTTGAGAGAGAGCTCACCTTAAATATTCATCACACCTCTGAGCCATCCTGCCATTGTTGGGCATGTGCTGTGCTTGGTTAGAGGCCAGCATGAGCAGCTGTGCGTGTGTGTGTTTGTGTGTGTGTGTGTGTGTGTGTCTCAGTGTGTGCGTGTGTGTATGTGTGTGTGGTTCTTACAGACCTTTGCCATCAGGCAGTGACTCCTCGGGCTCCTGGAAGGGGTGCTGGGCCAGGAAGGCCTGGGCCGATTCCAGCACCGAGTAGATAAATGGCCCTCGGCACTTCACATCCTCCATAAACGTCTGTGGGGAAGCAGGGAACCACAGTTCAGGCACACAGCACCACATGTACATACATACAGTCTCTCACTCACACACACACACACATACACACATACACACATACACACACAGACAGAGAGAAACACAAGAGACAAATCACAGAAAAACACACAGGAAACACACACTCACACACAGCAGCGGCCCACTGGCAGGGACACAAAGCATCACGGTGTGGAACCCAAAATCCCCCAGTAGTCAGGTGGCTTAATGCAAAATTTAGGCTCGATCGTGACAAGAGTGATAAAAGCATGAAATTTGGCACACAATTAGCTTATACCTTACTAAAAGATATTAGAAGGGGTGCCCAAGTGAAACTGCTCATTTTTTTGTTTTAATGAGATATTACGTTTTGACCTAAATCAAGATATGCGTTACCTGTGGTCCGATTTTCAAAACGGTTATTTTGCCTAGAAATGCTTACCAAATAAGTAATAAATCAGTTATTTATGCATGTTTGTGTTTTCTTGTTTGTTTTTGATATCCACTAGTTTAAACAAATGTCCCTTTAAGTAGCAAAACAGACAAAAAGACTTGTGCCCGTGCGCGCGCTCATCCAAGATGGCGGGAAAGACGTAATTCTGCTATATCTGTTAGGTAAAACCGTTATTTTACCACCATTTAAAACCATATTTGCATTTGTATCTTTTATATGTATAAGGACTGTAATATTTTATTAAAGATTTGCTTCAACATCATTAAAATAGCACCAACAAAGGCGCATTACAGTACCAGTAGGCTACCGCAGAAAAACGGTAAAATTGGAGCAGATTGAGCGTGTCTTTTCGCACATCAAAACTGATCATATGAGGAATGTGCTGTTATAAATAGCTCTACGATTTGCTCTCTGGACAATCACATTAACACATTGGCTTGCATCTCAACTTTTCTTGAACACATTTGCAACGTGAGCAGCGCTGTTTGCAGGTGAACGTAATCAGCTCTCTGCATACAGTATAGACCAGTCGTTCTCAAAGTGTGGTCCCTCCGCCAGTGCCCCGTAATGGTCCGCGACTGCAAAAAGTAAATTATTGCGACATTTCTAACATACAACTCAGAACGAAGAGAACACAGTCAGTAGTAGCCTAATATATTAAAGAGTTGCCTAACCTATTAACAAGGGCATGGATTGGTGGTTTAAGAGAAAATTAAATGAGAAAGCCTCTGACAGACAAGGAGACGGTGCAACGGCGAGATGGTTCAGCCGCAGTGGGCATCATCCCGCCGCGGAGCTGCATTCAAACAGCGTTTTTTTTCTCCCACTGCGGAGACAGCAAGATGATAACTATATTATGTGTTGTGTGACGTTGGATAATGACAACTCTTAATTATGAAAAGTTGACTACTAGGATGGCTTTATTAATGCCAGTCGGCTAGCCTACTGTTGGTAGGGAATTACTGCATTCGCGTGGTCGGTAAGTGCATTGGTTGTGTTGTGTGATACATTGGCGTGTCTGAGTGTGTGATGGGAGTATGAGGCTGTGAGCGAACTATAGTTTGTAACATAACGAAGTCACGCATGGAGCAGGGTTCCAGATGCTTTACCTAGCGCATTGTCACATCTATAACTAGCCTACCGGTACGTAAAAAAGGAGTGCCCACCCTCGAAAATCATGTGCCGCTAAACAATTGTCTGGTGCCAGGTCTGGGTAGAAGGCCTGTTGTTCCGGGGATATACTATTCAGTTAGATGGTCCGCGAGTTTTTTTTTATTGGCTAAGTGGTCCTTGGTCTGAAAAAGTTTGAGAAACACTGGTATAGACACTTGGGGATAGTCATCCAAACCTAATGCTAACATTGCCGTGAAGTGGTGTTATTTTGCAGGCTGGAACGGAAACTGAACTTGTGCTTATTGCAACTGCAGAGACCGTTTCATAGCTCTTTGGTTATCCTTGGTGCTCTGTTCCACATGGCAGAACTAGTGGGGGCCTATTTTCGCCAGGCACACTTTCTGTTGTAAACTGAAAGATGCTGATACCAGTTCCGTGAAATGAGGAGACTGATGTCGTGGAGCTGGGATTGTGAGCAATGGACCTCATTCTCGCACATTTTGTTAAGTGTCTTTAATATCTTCAACCTAAGAAAAGATCTCCACCGGTCATGAATGCCTGGAAATGTGTTCTTAAACGGCCAAAGTGTGCACTGATTCTTAAATTGAACGAGCGTTCTCGTTTTCTTTATTTATTTATTTATCACGAAGCCTCGTAGAATCATGACTATAAATGTGAAACGTAATTGTTAATGATACAAATATTCTTGTATTTATTATTATTATAATTATTGATGCCTGTAGAATTCATGTGAACGCACTCATCAACGATTTATCACAAATTCAGCCCTTAAGAACATGAGCGCACTCCAATCTGGCCTTGTAGCGCTCGCAAAGAGACGTCTCTAGCCAGTATTCTATCTCAATGATACGATCATAGGAAACAGAAATGCCCATTTGGTATATCTTTTCTATCAATGTCTTACTTCTAGTGGAGCTATGCATATTTAGCCCAACATATAGTGGTAGGGGTGGCTCACGAGATGCTGAAATGCGAGTTTGGCCAGTTTTGGCCAAACATGCCTGGCTTTCAGACTTCTCTTGATCCTCTATGTTGAGACCATAAAGAATGATAGAAACGAGAGACTTTAAGCTTGACGGTTAATATTTTGAATGGCAGTCCATTGGAAAGCACCCAGAAAAAATAAATCCGTTGTGTGCAAAAATGTCTTTCCTTAGCCTACAATTGTTGCAGGCCTCGCTAGAATTTCGGCGTCTTCTGAAAAGTTGTGTTGTTTCAAAGCATCCTTCAATAGCCTGCTTATTGCATCCCGGAAATCTAAAACGGTGTTTCTTCCATCAGTTTGTTCTTAAAGAGTCTCTTTGTAATGTTCTAGCAAGACATTGATTAACCTGGTTTTATTTATAGTTTTCTTAACTCCAATATCTTCAAGCCTCTTGATGTACAACGACAGCTCAGAAAGTTTAAACATATGAGTTCCTTTTTTAATAGCTACATTCTTCTATGTACTCGATAAGCTCGATAAATGCTATTCACTTGTTAATTTTTCATCATCACATTTGTCAATTTATAACAGCACATTCCTCATATGATCAGTTTTGATGTAGGAAAAGACACGCTCAATCTGCTCCAATTTTACCGTTTTTCTGCGGTAGCCTACTGGTACTGTAATGCGCCTTTGTTGGTGCTATTTTAATGATGTTGAAGCAAATCTTTAATAAAATATTACAGTCCTTATACATATAAAAGATACAAATGCAAATATGGTTTTAAATGGTGGTAAAATAACGGTTTTACCTAACAGATATAGCAGAATTACGTCTTTCCCGCCATCTTGGATGAGCGCGCGCACGGGCACAAGTCTTTTTGTCTGTTTTGCTACTTAAAGGGACATTTGTTTAAACTAGTGGATATCAAAAACAAACAAGAAAACACAAACATGCATAAATAACTGATTTATTACTTATTTGGTAAGCATTTCTAGGCAAAATAACCGTTTTGAAAATCGGACCACAGGTAACGCATATCTTGATTTAGGTCAAAACTTAATATCTCATTAAAAGGAAAAAATGAGCAGTTTCACTTGGGCACCCCTTCTAATATGTTTTAGTAGGATATAAGCTAATTGTGTGCCAAATTTCATGCTTTTATCACTCTTGTCACGATCGCGTTGTTAAGCCACCTGACTACAGAGAGACGGCTGGAGCTAGAGCTGCCACAAAGCCGGGCCAATTAGCTCAGGAGCACGAGTCATACTCAGAGCTGAAGATCACCCATGCAGCCAGCAGTCCTCTCACAAATGGTGTCCGATACGCAGACAGGGAATAGAAAAACACAGGCAAAATCCACTCACAGAAATCCAGTCAATGGAAAAAAAACTCCCAGCGTGCAGTTTGGTTGGGTGATTGCATGTGTGTGTGATTGCATGTGTGTGTTTGTGTGTGAGTGTTTGTGTGTATGTGTGAGTGTGTGTGTTTGCGTGAACGTGTATGTGTATGTGTGTGCTGGTGTGGGTCTGTGTTTGTATTTGTGTATGTGTATGTGTTTGTTTGTGTGAATGTGCATGTGTGCATGGGTGTGTGTGTGTACTTGTGTGTGTAAATCTGAGGGACTGCCGCTGTCACCGTCATCCTCCAGTGCTCGCTCTTAACCCTCTGATCTCCTCTGGCGGTTTACTTAAACAACAGTTAGTGAAAATAACTGTATTTACACGGGCGGCTGTTGGGTGGAATTCAATCTCCAGGATAAGTTGCCCTTCGCTGACTGCGTGCCATGCTGTGACGCACCGCACTGCTCCCAAAGTCATTTATTTCGGAGGAGCCAGCGGCCCAATCCTCTTACTGTATGAAGAGATTACAATTTATATGAAAATCCCTTACATTACTAACCGGCATTACCCATGCCGCGTGGCACAGCAGTTAGTGTCTTTCAGTGCCGATTAAACTGTGCCACCGTGGCGAGACACCCGGGATCTTTTTTTTTTTTTTTTGTTCCTCAGACTGTATTAAGTGTGGAAGCTAGCAGGATGCAGCGTTACTGCAAGCATTTACAAGCATGCTGCTTCAGCCTAATACCATAGTGTGTCGTGTTGTGGAGGCAGCGAGAGAACGAGGGAAACATATGAGCGAGACTGAGAGAGACTGACTGCTGGTCCCCGTGGTGATTTGCGCTTATATTCCTTCTCTAGCTCTGGAACTTTAATTCTAGCTACATTTCATGCTGTGTTCTAGCTACATTTCATGATGTGCCTTAGGCTCAGGAAATGTATAAAGACATCACATCGGATTTGTATCAATTATACATTTGGTTTGCCTTGCTGGGCTTCAATTCTTCCTTGCCCCCAAAACATGTTGATGCCTTGCGTTCATGTAGCAGACCTCATGGGATCCCATTAAAGCGTACGCTAATGCTCAGAACCTGGAGCAAGATATACAATTTTATAGTCTTATGGAAACAAAAATATACACAAAACTGCACACATCCACACATAAATAGAATGAACACATGCACACACACACACACACACACACACACACACACACACACACACACACACACACACACACACACACACACACACACACACACAATGAGCACATCCACACATTCATAGCTAGCTTATGCCCAAGTGGATATACACATAAACATCAGTGGCGCAGACCTCCCCTAGAAACACACATGTCTAAGCACACCAGAAAAAAAAACAGCCTTAAGATCAATAATTCACATTCTGTTAAAACGCTGTAATTTTCTGCAGAACAAGCAGCTCAGCACAGCACAGGGTAGTCTCCCTCAAAGCCTTTTGTCAGGAAAAGTTCCGGAGGCAACAAAGCATCTCTGCAAGATTATACACTGAGAGGCCGCATTAAGAGGCAGAAACGGGGACCGAGGGAATGCGGGGACCGCTGTAGGCGGGAGAAAGGAGACAGGAGATGTAAATGAGTAAGTATATGTGACTCTGTGTGTGTGTGTGTGTGTGTGTGTGTGTGTGTGTGTGTGTGTATGTGTGTGTGTGTGTGTATGTGTGTGTATGTGTGAGTGTGCGCGCACGTGTGCGTCTGTGTGTGTATGTGCGCACGTGTGTGTATGTGTGTATGTGTATGTGTGTGTGTGTATGTGTGTGCTCAGGGTCGGCGAAAGTCACCAGGCTCAGCTTAGAGATATTTCTCAGTCTCCCTGATTTTTTTTGTGTTCGACACGTCTGAGTTCATCCAAAGTACGAGCTGAATTTTTTTGTCCCACTAGTGAAGGTGTGACGCTGTGTGGAAGTGGTCTAGAGTGTGTCCACTAAGGAGGACCCAAACAGGGGTCATAGATGAGATAGAACAGCTACTTTGTCTGTGTCTTAGCCTCCTATAGTCAGCAGCATCTTTTCATTGTTCGACGTTCCAATAATAATGTCCCTAAAGTAACTACAAAACAAATCAGAATACATGAAGAAAACATATTCAATTATGAATAATAGGTTTATTAGGTACACCTATCGTAATGCAGTCGAACTAAAATAAACCTTCATTGTTGTTGTAATTATTGTTTGAACTGTTTATTTTAAAACAGTATCAAAGAGCTAGTGATTCAACAGTATGATCATTTTGGAGAATGTAGTTTGTGGTGCTGTTAAACTGATTGAATAAACGCAAAGGTGTTTTTTTCATTTAGCCTAGCCACACTTATTGAAATGGGGTGGTCAAAATAATAGAAACACGTCAGTACAATGCAATACAATTCAACAGCACCACAAACTGCAGCCTCCAAAATGAACACACACTTGAATCAACAGCTCTCTAAAGTAGTTGAAACAAATACAGAATCCTATAACCTTCATGAAGCAAAGTTTTATTGAAGGTCTGGTGTGTATACAACTGAGTTTGTATGTGTAACAATCTCATAGCCTATATATGTTCCCAAAGACAAGACCAAAAGGCAAATCAATGAGCAGCAACTCAAATGGTTAGATCCTAACACTAAATGTCATGTTTTATTAGTGTCATGATAAAATGTCTAGCCATTTCTATTCAGTCTTATGTCCTCCCACCACCATTCTCTACGACATGAATATGCATTTAACGCACAACATTCACCCAGCAAGGCCAAACCAAACGTAAGGTGTCATTTGATGATACAGAGAGATGGCACATGAAAAATACCCAAAAAATCAACTTCAGAGACCATCGATCGTGGACTGTATATATACATAGCCATACATAGCTTACTGTGGTGCATCATTGCCAGAGAGTGCAGACTGTCAGAGTGGGCTTTTGTGTTTATTGGTATAAAAGGAGAGTGGAGTAGAGAGAGAGAGAGAGAGAGAGTGGAGGGGAGAGAGAGAGAGAGAGAGAGAGAGAGAGGGAGGGAGCGAGAGAGAGAGTGGAGGGGGAGAGAGAGAGTGGAGGGGGAGAGAGAGAAAGAGAGAGAGAGAGGGGGAGAGAGAGAGAGAGAGAGAGAGGGGGGAGGAGGGGGAATTTAAGGAAGGAAAGGGGTACACACTTCAGGCTCTTCCACAGAGAGCAGTGGCAGACTGACAGCACAGAAAATTGGAACCAAGGAGGAAAGAGCATTCAGGAAGAGTACAGGACCAATTACGGAAGTGTGGGGGAGTGTGTGTGTGGGTGTGTGTGTGTGTGTGTGTGTGTGTGTGTGTGTGTGTGTGTGTGTGTGTGTGTGTGTGTGTGTGTGGGTGTGTGGGTGTGTGTGTGTGTGTGTGTGTGTGTGTGTGGGGGGGGGGGGTGTGTGTGTGTAAGTGTGCCTTTATCTGTGTGTACCTTTAGAGGTCCTTTGAATGTGCGCGTTCATGTGCGTGTGTGCATGCGTGCACATGTTTGTGTGTATAGGTGACAGAGTGTGTGTTGATACCGGTTCTGGTGCGTGTGCCTCTTTGAGAGACTCTTGAGATTCTCTGTGTTAGTCTGTGTTGTGTGTGCCGTGTGTGTGTGTGTGTGCGTGCGTGTCACTGCACTGCCGATAACATTAAGTATGGATGGATTTTCCGAGAGTGGATATTGACAAACAGACGCAAACAAAAGCCATCGCCGGAGCGGTGGATGTTTCTTTGCTTTTCCCATGGAGTTAGCAGCAGCAGCAGCAGCAGCAGAGCACAAGCCCAGGAGACGAGCGGAGGAGAGCACCACACCATCCGTTTGCATTTAGCTGAATTTTCCCAGCCGGACCTTCGGCCCTTTGAACCCATCCCGCTGCACTGCGCCTTTAAAGAAAACGGCACAATTAGGCCCATTTTTCCTCTGTCTACCTTTTCATGCTCGGCGGCGGTTTAAGAGGAGTTTTATGGCACCCGGGGAGGCAATTGCCTTCTCCCAGCATCCCCTTCTCTGCTGCCATGGCGGCTGGAGTCTTTAAATGTTCCAATGAAGCCATTATTTTGATCGATGGCTAAATTAATAGAATGCAAAGCCTGCGTCGGCTCTTTAATTGAAAGGTGTGTAAATTCAGCTCGCTGGAGAGGTGATGGATGTGCGACTGGGGAGTTATACAACGGTTACAGTCTGACAGACACACACACACACACACACACAAACATGCACACATATACACACACACTTACACATGCGCTCACACACAGCAGAGTGACAGTATTGACTGCTGAAGACAACGAGAGTCTAACCTGAAGGTGATCCATTCACAACCTGATCCGAGAACAGATTCTCTCAACCTGCCCCATGAGACCTTCAGCCGTGCCAATTGAATTCAGATCAGGGCATTATAACGCACCCAAGCCATGGGGATTTAGCATAGGAGGCGCCTCACCTGGTGGAACTCCCTCTGGTGCTGCACGGCCACCACGTCGCCCCCTATGGGAAGCTGCTCCGATAGTTCCTCGTCTTTGGCGGTCAGCCATTCGATGATCTCCTGCAGGGAGAGCTGCAGCTTCCCGCTGTTGTCTGAGAACGCCTCCAGCCGAGCCCTGCGCCAACACACCACACAAACAAACAGCTGAGGTCAGAGAGAGAGAGAGAGACCAGAGAGAGAGGGAGAGTGGGAGGGAGGAGAGGGACGGAGGGCGCAGGAGGTGACATTTTTTTAAGTGCTCTCCAGTGATGGCATTTCTGCCAACAGGATGCCCTTGTCCCCAGCTCTCCCTCTGGGCCCAAATGCTACGGCAACACACATTCATCACGCCACCCTCCTCTGTTACAGAGCCACGCTGCAGAAACTCCACCTGAACCTGATCGCCTCGGCCAGCGACCCCACATGCGCCCAATCACAGCCCTTCCTCTTAACACCCCTAACGCCCATGCTGTGCTGTGAGTGTGTGCTACTATCTGCCATCTCTGGCAGTTCTCAATACTCTCCCGCATCCAATTCCTCTGTGTACCACACACTCACCCCAGCCTGAGATATAGAGGGGCCTTCCAAAGGAGACGGGTTCTGTGGTTGTCAGTCCAGCCTCTGGGGCTCCCCTGCCTTGCATATCTGACTGAATTCATTAGTGGCACACTTCATTAGCTGAACAGATTTCATTTAGCTAACCAAGTGCAGCACGATTATACGGACTTCAATCAGGCATGGATAGAGCAGGGGTAGCGTGGTAGGGGTAGATGAAGAGGATGGGGGGCTTCCGGTTATGACGTGGACGTGAGAAGTCGCAGAACCCAGGTGCTCCGGTAAAATATATCATGTATAAATGTAAACCCGTTCGTTTGATTTTGTAAAAAGTCTTAGTCGAGTGATATAAGTGCAAGATATAAGTAGGATCCAAAATGAAGTCGAGTAAACCCGGTTCAAAAGGTAAAGAGAAGATGAAGAGGATGCACAGGGCAGGGGGACTGAAAACCTTAAGCTTATGGGGTTCAATCAGTTCAACAAGTAGTGTCTAGCAGTGCAGGCCCTCGTTACTTTCCTGTGTGACTTTGCGGGCTAATAAAAGCAGATGACCTGAATTTAACAGACGAGATGTCATGGGAAATTGCAACATGACGCACAGGCAATGGAAAATATGACTCATGCCTTTCTGACAACAGCAGAGCTACCACTTTGTAAAATATTGTGACATCCATCATTTTGGATACCTATTTACCCTTCACTCTTCCCATTGGTGAAAGTATATACAGATAGTAGCACACACTTACAGACACTGGTGCAGACTCAGGACAAAGGCTGATAGTGTCGTTGCACAGTGCAAGCACTAGTCTGCTTTTTAATTAAACATTCAGGCCGCAGTGCTACAACGTAAACCTAATTACATTAGTTACAAAAGGGAATTCAATGAAAACGCTGCGGAAACAAACATGATTAGATAAAAACGAACATTACACAAATGCTGAATGACAATTTAATAGGCTGCGAGAGATAACTGAGTTATCAATTGTTTTCCTTTATGAAATTTCAATAATATATTTGCATGATGACATTCATTAAGGCTTGTTTTAGGCTTTGTAGTGTTGTGTTCTTCGGTTGCTCCCACAGATGGTGAGTAACCCAATCAAATTGGCCATGCATCTCAGATATTGAAATCTGAGATCTGAGAGATCCGAGAGTGTCAGAGTCAATAAGATAAACTAGTGACTACTGCAACCAGACCCACATACACAGCCCAGAAACAGGCTATATGACATGAAATACAGATGCCATAGGCTTTATCTGTGTGGCCACTGGTTCTGGTTTGTGGTGGGAAGAATGAAGGGGGGGAAACGGCATCCACAGGTACAAGCAAACCCTCAAATGGTGAGTCATATCAGGAGCAAATAAGACACTAAGTAGAGCTAGATGTGTGAGGTAAGTCATAAATAAAACATGCAATGTAGTCTGGGCACCGGCTACCAGTGTGTGTGTGTGTGTGTGAGACAGAGAGAGAGAGGCAGACAGACAGACAGAAAAGCGTCCCGCGAGATCCATCAGCATCACAGCTGGGAATGCGTGGTGAGTCAAAGTGTAAAATGGCTCTGTGTTTCAATTATGTGCACACACACAAACACGCACACACACATACACAGAGAGAGAGAGAGAGGGATGGAGAGAGAGAGGGAGAGAGAGAGAGGGAGGGAGGGAGAGAGGCAGACACATATATACACACCTACATACAAATTACACCCAACCTGCTGTGTGCACATACTATATGATACTGCCAACAGGATGAGGTGAGATCTTCAGCCAATGTAACATTAACAGAGACTATAGGGAAATGAGAGAGAGAGTGGGAGAGAGAGAGAGAGAGAGAGAGAGAGAGAGAGTGGGAGATGGACACTGAGTGAAATGAGCGGTGAACATAATGTCCTGCTATGCAATCATCAAAGCTTTGTGATAAGGACTGAGAGTGCATCATACTGACCCTCCTCTCACACTCCAAAATTATACTCAATCAAGCTAGACATGCTGCAGCAGAGCTGTGTGTGTGTGTGTGTGTGTGTGTGTGTGTGTGTTTGTGCTCCATATGCTCCCATTAACAGGCCATGCGATTAGTCTGCCTTCACACTCTCTGCTCATGTAATAGAGCATATCTGCAAACACACAGGAGACAACACTAACTCTCACTCACACACTGACACAGACACTCTCTTTCACACACACACACACACACACACACACACACACACACACACACACACACACACACACACACACACACACACACACACACACACACACACACACACACACACACCTAAACAAACCAACTGTGAAAATAAACACCCTACACCCTATGATGCTAGCGAAACAACACACATAATATGGGTCAGTGGCATCGCTATCTCATCAGCCATGGCACACAATGGGCCCATTCTGTGAGCAGATCGAGGCAGTCATCTGGCATTATGGGCTCTCCTCTCCTGTCATATCCACCAGTGCCGTATCAGACCGCCAGAGAGAAGCTCCACTAAAGGCTTTTCTGCCATGGAGCAGAGCAGGCAGCAATGAAAATAGCAGATACAGCCCATTCCCCTATCACTGATATAAATGCCAGTGTGTGAATGTGTGTGTGTGTGTGTGTGTGTGTGTGTGTGTGTGTGTGTGTGTGTGTGTGTGTGTGTGTGTGTGTGTGTATCTGAGAGACAGAGCGAGAGCACTAAGGGAGTGAGACTAAGGGAGGGGACTCAGGAGGAAGTGAGAGATCATGTGCATGCATCTGTGTGTGTGTGTGTGTGTGTGTGTGTGTGTGTGTGGGAGAGAGAAAAGAATATTTCACAAAAACAGTGTGAGATGGGTATGCTAGTGTATGATGCTCAGTGAACTGTGTTCACCGATCTCACTGAAAGAAATGAACAAAACAGAGGAGATGGAGATAAAAAGAAATCTTCTTTCAGTAGGTCATGAATGGTAAACAGCCCTCTTTGAAATCCACTTTCAGGGAGATATACACTGTATTTCAAAGCCACATTCAAGAGTATATGCATATGGTGGCTTTATTAACTATGTGTCTGTATTATATGCCATAATAACTATGTGTCTATACCATTATTCATTTCCATGTGTTAGCTTGACTTTTATAGAATCCTAGCTTACGCCACCAAAAAGGGAGGGGGTGGGGGATGCTGTCCCTGGCAATCAGGCCTGTATTTCTGTGTGTTCTTCCGCAATGGCATATGCCTCCCTGAAATATCTATTTATAGTCACTCCTTTTTTTCCCCCAACCACAGTTCCTTCACTGTTGCACTATGCCTCCAGACAGCGCTCCTGCCAATCAGTACCACTGTGCGTGAGAGTCATGTCTGAAAGAGGGAGTGTGTCTCTCACCGTGTGTCTCCATGTGTGTTAACGTGTGCCATGTGTGTGAGTGTGCAAGTGTTCATCTATGACAGAGTGAGTGTGTTTGTGTGTGTACCGCATAGTCCATTACAACAGTTAACTCTTACATCAATCATGGTCTTTGAAACCTGACCATCATAACTGTGTGTGTGGATGTGTGGGTGTGAATCTGGGTGTTTGCATGAGTGTCCATCTGAGTATGTATGAGTGAGTGTGTGTTTGTGTGTGTGTGAGTGTGTGTGTGTGTGTGTGTGTTCCACCTCTCCCTGCTCTGCGTGAGGTAATGATGCCACCAGGGCTTCACTGCAGGAGCTGCCAGCTCTCCCAGCCTCAACTTGGGCATCAGACGGGCACGGCGGCCACAGTGACAGCACCCCTACCAGCCCGGGGCCGCTTGGCACACGGCCTTTAATTGCAGGCTTTTACGTAGCTACTTTTGCTACCGTGTGTGTGTGTCTGTGTGTGTGTTTGTGTGTGTGTGTGTGTGAGTGCATATATGTCATGTAATGTCTGCGTGAATCTGTCATTAACAGTGAAATGGCACACAGCCTTTAATTGCAGGCTTTTACGTAGCTACTTTTGCTACCGTGTGGGTGTGTGTGTCTGTGTGTGTGTGTGTTTGTGTGTGGGAGTGCATATATGTCATGTAATGTCTGCGTGAATCTGTCATTGACAGTGAAATCTATTTAAACACCACCATAAAGCTAGCATCTGTGTGTGCATATCCAATAGAGGTAATGCTAATGAAGGTAAATGTAAAACGCGCTTGAACAAATTGTGTATGAGAGAGAAAGAGAAAGAGAGAGAGAGAAAGAAAAAGAGAAAGAGACTAAGTGAGCCTGTAACCAGCCGATGGAGCAGAAATTAATACGAGAGGATCCTCTGAGACCCAACACATTGACCATCCCAAAAACACCACTGCTGTCTGCCCCATTATTGACAACAGGAGGCCCCATTTCACCCATCAGTCCTGATAGCTCATCTGCTTATCCCCTTGACGAGGGACACCACCCTTCGGGTTTCTTCCGCATCCGCCAAACACACGGATGTCACTGCTCGCCTGTTTGTTTGTCTTCCCTGGCACAACCGCGATGGTGGCGACAGCGGCCTTTGAGAAGGGAGCTCCTGTTGATCTGAGGTCGTGTGCTAATCGTCGAGGGCTGCTTTCACGGCTCAGTGATTAGAGCTGTGTGGGAGATGTGAAGAGAAGCTCTTAGCTACTTGCATTTTCTCTCTCCCTCTCCTTCTACCTCTTCTTCCTGTCCCTCTCTCTTCTCTCTCTCTCTCTCTCTCTCTTTCTCTCTCACTCTGTGCCTTTCCACCCCTGCGTTTTCTGGCTCCTTTTTTTATAAAGAGCTTCTGGATGCCTCCGGGCTCTCTGTAGCATTCTCTTTACACTCGCCCTCCCTCTTTGGGTCTCTCTCTCTCTTTCTCTTTCTCTCGCTTTCTCTCTCTCTCTTTCTCTTTCTCATTCTCTCCCTACTCATCTCTTCTCCCTCTCCTCCAGCTCATAAATGCCAGGATGTTAGATGTAGCCCACTGTGGCCCTTGGAAAGGGTAGGCAGCCATTGTTGACAGAGGGAGAGAGGGCGAGAGAGAGAGAGAGAGAGAGAGAGAGAGAGAGAGAGTTGGAGCTAGGGCATAGGAAGCCTGCCCTAAAGGAGAAAAAAAAATGGAGAGGCTCTCTTCATCTCTCTCCCTTTTTTATCTTTGCTTCTCTTCCTCTTCCTCTTTTCTCTCTCTTCCTTTATTTCTCTCGTGGTCTTTGTTGCTTTCTATACTCGCTCCCTTTTATTTCCCGCCTTTCACCTCTTTCATTAACCTACAGTGGGGAAACTTGAGGAAAGGCAAAAACAAAATCACACACTAATACTAACATACATAGTACACACACACAAACACACACACACACATTCAGACAGCACACATGAAATGCAAACACAGGCTAGCAAGTGCAAGGCTTCTACTATTCCACATGTAGATTTTAAAATGCTCTTGAAAGCGAACTTAGACATGCATTTATAATGCAACAATAACACCCACACATACTTACATAAACTGTACAAATACACATAAAAATGATCTAGAGTTCCCAAAATGCATCTGCCAGTGAAGAAATACAGCTGCAACCAGAACAGCATGTACAAGAAGTAATGAAGCCACGCACACAAACACACACATGAATACACACGAATACATATGCACATGAGACTGAGTGGGTATAGCCACTGAGGTAACAATGGAAAAAGTCTGTGACAATAACTAGCTTTGGCAGGTATGCATGAATGTGATTCTCTGGCTTGTGACAGGCTCACACACACACACATATGCACGCACACACACACACACACACACACACACACACACACACACACACGCTGCAGTGGTTCGAGTGCTGCGGCAGCCATTCTCCTCCAAGCTGCTCTATCATTAGCTTCCCTGTACGGAATTGGAGTGAAGGGTGGCATACAGAACAGAGCACAGGGGGGAGCCGAGCCAAGACGCCTGGCTGCTTCCACTGGAGACCCCCCACCACCATCACCTAACCCCAGCCTCCTCTCCTCTCCTCTCCTCTCCTCTCCTCTCCTCTCCTCTTCTCTCCTCTCCCATCCCTCCAGTCCCCAAGCCCCAATCCTCTGCTGCCTCTCCGTCACTCACTGCCTCACAGCTCCAGCCCCTCAGGACACAACTAGAGAGAGAGCGAGAGAGAGAGAGAAAGAGAGAGATAGAGATAGAGAGAGAGGGAGAGAGAATGAGAGAGAGAGAGCGAGAAAGAGAGAGAGAGAGAGAGAGAGAGAGTGCACAAGTGCTTGTGTGTGAGCATACTTTAGTTTGGGAGTTTACATGTGTGTGTGTGTGTGTGTGTGTGTGTGTGTGTGTGTGTGTGTGTTGGTGTACGTGTATAGGCAGGTGATTCAAGTGCCAACGGCCCTGCCCATTTTTCTGTCCTTCTTGGTTTCTGTTTGTCTTGTGAGCTGGAACGAGTGGACAGGTGCAGGTAGTTTACCTGATTGGCTGCTGGGACCATGAAAGGGCTACCTGGCTGATGCGTGCCGTTCCCTCTCTCCCTTCCAGCACTCATTGGACTTGCATTACACCCCATAATTCAGACTCATATTACACCTTTGTTTCTTACCTATACATTTACCCAGATGGTTATTTCATCCTTTTAAGTATTCTTATTTACTTTAATAAATTGCTTGGATGTGCCTGTGCACAATTAGCCCTGCTGTATGTGATTAAAAGTGTATACACACACACATACACACACACACACACACACACACACACACACACACACACACACACACACACACACACACACACACACACACACACACACACACACACACACACACACACCAACATACACAGGCACGCACGCACTCACACGCGCCAAACATGATTATCTCATCTGCTGGAATCAGAAGGGAGTTCTGGGCTGTCTGAGTGAATCCCTGGGCCTCAGCGGCACACCAGACCGCAGTCTGGGGAAGAAACCGATTAGTTCTGTGGCAGTTGGGGTACACACCAAATGGCGCATCTCAATTTCTTTGTTTAGCTCAGCCCCATCCCAGCGCAACAGAGGGAGAATGAGTGTGTGTGTGTGTTTTCCTGTGTTTCAGTGTGTCTTTGTGTGTTTGTGTGTTTTCTTGTCTGTCAGTGTGTCTTTGTGTCTGTACACGTTTTCTAGTGTGTCAGCACGTGTGCATATCTGCAAGTGTGTGTAAGGGGAGGGCTTTGAGAGAAAAACTGGTGTATGCGGGGTGCGGAAACAAAGGTGGTGTGGGAAGTCTACGTTCGTCAGTTTAGTGTGTGTGCGTGTGTGTGTGTGTCTGCACGTGTGAGTGTGTGAATGGGGTTGGGGGCCTGGTTGGGAGTGTTAGCGTGCGCTGATGTGATTAAATAATTAATGCGCTCATCAATCCCACTTGTTTTGTTCCTTCATTAGTGCACTGGAGGGTGCGTCTGCCGGCAAAACATAAACAAACTAAACAAACAAACAAACAAGCAAAGACACACACACACACACACGACCCGCCTGCAGCTCCTATCCGTGTCCTGAAACCCCCCAGCGGACGGAGTGACTGTCTCCGCCCGCGTTCCCACTCTGTCCCTGAGTCACCGCTGTGATGAAATCAGCAGCCTCTCTGGTGACTGGCCCACAGGCTTGGGAACGCCATTTGCAGCCGAGCCACACACAAAACACACAAAAAGCCTTGACCTCGTCCGAGGTCACTGCGACTCTGGGTGAGTTTTAGCGAGTGCTAGGAGGCGCTAGGAGTGCACGTGGTCTCACTCTCTGGCCGAGGAGAAGTGGTGCTGGATACTGGGTGGGGGAGATTTCTGGGTAACCTTTTCAATCAGAAGCTTGATTTAAGGCCTGTTGTGGCCTCCCCACACAATCGATCCCTCCTGATTGCAGGGGGAGCAGCGAGAGTCACTGCACCAAGCACACACACTGGAGGGCAGCAGGGTCAGCTGCATGTAAGCGCTAGGGTAACTGTGACTATGAGCTAACCTTAATCCGATGGATTTGCACATCGAATCGAAGTCTGAGCAAAAAAAGACTGCATGCAATTTGCAAGATTTTCCTGCAAATACATACCCACATAAAATCGTATTTCAAATGCTGACTTTTCTTCTCTACTGCCAAGACCCTTCTTGTTGGCTAGACACGCTTGAGGAGTATGCTTCTGGTTGGATGCCAGTGTTGACAGCAGCGCAGAATAATGCACCACACCACCCACTGTCACAGACAGCTTCTCATGCACCACATATCAGCACAATGGCAAGAGGAACACAAGCCAATTACTCCAACTCAGAGTGCACAGCCTGGCCACATATCCAGTCTTACTACCCACCAGAACAAGAGACTGGGCAGACAAATATGAGAAATGTCTGATGGGACACAAAGATTGATGGCAGAGTGGTCTGTGATTGGGGTTATGACAGTAATCTGAGGTTATGTCAAGTAGTCTGAGATCAGGGTTGTTGTGCAGTAGTCACAGATTACCGGTAAGGCAGTAGTCTTGGGTTCTCAGCAGAGTAAGAATATAATTTAAACTGAGTAAGAAGCCCGTTTATTGGTAGATTTCGTCTGTGTAACTAGAAAACACATGGTTTGTAACACTCACACAGTTTTCAGGGGGTGTCTGGTAAGATCACAATGGCCTTATCCACAGCTGAATGTAATTGATTAGCATGTTGTTTATCCCATCAGGGCCCCAGCTCATCCAATATTAACCAGCGGCAGGCATCAGTGGGTGGTTCCCTAGCGGCCCCTACAACGTCAGTCTCCGCCCTGGCCGAACAAACTCTCACTCTATCGCACAAATCGGCGCGACATCCAGTTTCATGTACTCGTTTCATCGAGCCTTTCATCCAAAGCCCCCTTGTACCCCTCCAACCCCCAGTGGAAAAAAATATGGGCTAATTTTCCGCAAGCCCCGGTCCATGCGTCGAGTGAGCTGAGCGATTGATCTGAGCATGCTGAGTGCTGAGCTACCCACCAAGCTACAGAACAGAAACACTCCGGCCTCCGTAAACATCCACAGAGGCGGCTTCGCGGCAGAACAATCGTGCCACGGCATATAAGAGCTGCTCTGTATGCGCATGGCAGGCCGGGAGCCGGCTGGATTTAGCACTCCTATTAACCTGGCCTCCCGGTGTTACCACCTTTTTATCAAGCCGCGTGTGCTTACAGCTCGCAGGCGAACAAATGCGCGGTCTCCCCGCAGGTAAAACAGCGGGAGAGAAAAAACACTGTGCTCCTGGCTGAACAACGCTTGTATCCACCAATCATTTATAGGATGACTGAAAGCCGCCTTACACTGAATCATATGAGCCGCACGTTTCTGGCTGGTTGTGGACCATTTCGGTCTCTCTTTCTCTCTTTTTTATCTCTCCCTTTGGTTCTCACTCCGTCATCACTCTCCCTTTGAGAGGCTAATCATGATGGCTGTCTCCGCCGGACAACAAAGGCACCGCCTGGCAGACACGACACGCCGTGACCGCGAACACAAACACGCGTGTCTGATAGCACATGACACAGACCTCAGAGCCCCCAAAGCAAGAGAGACCGAGAGAGAAAGAAAGAAAGAATAAGAGAGCGAAAAAAAGAGAGAGGGAGAGAGAGGGATAGGGGAGAGAAAGAGTGCGACCCTCTCAGCAAATGCATTTCCTTTTAATCCCTGACCTCCGAGTGCTGCTGCAAATGACTGTAATTATCAGGCCATTACGGCTCAATCAGGGGCGTGATGAGTGACGCAGAGCCACGCAAACAACACAACGCAACAGACTGCAGAGAGGGGTCCAGCAGCCGTGGTGGAGGTCAGTGCTGCAGGGGCTTCGGGAATGGAGCTGTATGTGGGGGGAAGAGGGCAGCAATGAATCTGCGCCAGAGGTGTAGTTAAAGGTCCAAGGGGGTTGGGTGCTGTGGGGGTGGGGGGTGGGGGGTGGTTGAGGTGGGTGGGGGCAGATCAGAACGCAACACTGATGGAGGGCCGAGAGCAAACAGGGGTCGATGTGGATGAAAACACCTCACCCCATCACAGCTGGGGACTTCAACACAAAAACAGACATACACGCGCACACACACATACACAACCACACAGACACAAACAGACATACACACACACACACACACAAAGACTAGGCCATAACATTCCGTGCATGCCTTCATCCTCCCATCAGACCCCACGTAAGGCATTCTCCACAGGCCAAAGCCGTTTGCTTTTATAGCCGTGTGAGTGCATGGGTACAATGCCACGATTGTCCACCAAGGACGATAAAAGACAGCATCAACAAAACACAAAGGCAGCTTCTTATCCTCTTGGGGAGAGTTGAGGCTCAAGTCTCCCCGCAAAGTAAATGGAGACAGCAGTCTGACAGATCTCTCCCTCCTGAAAGGATTACACGAACCAATGAAGAAGTGTCACTAACCAAAGGCTGAGCTGTGAAGCTGAGAATTTGCTAGAAAATAAACCAAAACTTTTACAATTACAAACTCTCAAAGGCATGTCTGTATTCAGGTATATGACGGCTATCACAAATCCTTTCACTGTCTAGGGAGATGCTAGGGATTTCTAGACTAAGCTTTACACAATGGCAATGAATACAGCTGTAATGCTTTCTGACATATACAGTGTCTAAGAGCCCTGCACTGGAACGCATCGCCTGATAGACAGCAGCATACCTCACACGGGAATAAGAAACACCCAGATGTCAATCAAGACACAGTGTTTCAAAGGGAGAAAAAAACAACACTAGCAAAGCAAATGCAGTGATCGATAGTCCGCCAAGGCCAAGTGCGTCACTGTGCTAAAAAAACTCTCTCTCTCTCTCTCTCTCACACAGAGTGAGGTCCTTGTAAGGTCCAATCAGACTGGATGTAAAGACTGCATTCCAGAATGCTTTCTTAAGAGAAGAAACTGGGAGGGTAGAGGGGGTGGAGGTGATGTCATTGCCACAGCAGGGTATGCGTGATGATCCGATTATGGCACAATGATGGTGGTGGGGGTGATGGTGGTGGGGGGCACCGGCCTGTCTTAACAAATCGCAGAGCTACGTGCACATCCGTGGAGATGCATTGGGGTCAAGCAAGTAATTACTGCTCCTGATTGTGTAATGTCAAATGTCAACCCTTGTGCCAGCCCTCCAGCAACGATGACAGCCCAGAGTTTTACCACCCCACCCTCCGATAAACTCCAATTAGGAGATCAGTAAAGTTGTTATTACTCGGCTTATTGTTCTGAGGTGTTGAAGCGTGCCTTTGCAGCTTCTGTTGCAAAGCCCGTGGTGAGAGTCTAGCCAAAACATTATCATTACAGCTATCAAAAGGGTGTAATCAACAAAAAAATTAGTTAA
>NC_045171.1:12366957-12609457 GCF_900700415.2 Clupea harengus
CTCCACTGAATCAGAGTTTTCTTTATCCATCTCTCTCCTCACTCCTCTCTAACTCTTTTTCATCCTGTCTTCCTCCTTCATTCCTCTCCACTCTACGCCATCTCACTCACACACAATGTCCCTAACCCTCCAAAACTCATACACACACACACACACACACACACACACACACACAGGTCTGTCCCTGCCACTCCAACACTCACACCCAAAACACACACACACACACATACATATACACACACACACACACACACACACACACACACACACACACACACACACACACACACACAATGGCCCTCATTCTCGAACATTTTCTGAAGTTTCTTCTGAAATGTTTCTTACGGGCTTCGGAAAAACAACGTAAGCAAAAGACATCCGCCAAATTCATGCACGCTTGAAAATGTGGTCCTACGCAGCAGAAGTTTTCTGGGCTGTGCTCCCCCGGAAGAGTTTTCTTAAATTGAAAGCGTGTTCTCGTGCTCCTGAATTTGCATACATACACGCCCTGCCAGCTCCTTATAAGGGCACGCAACCGTAATGACGTGTGCAGTCGGAATCGACCGAATCTACACGAAAGCAACAGCAGCGTTCATGTACATTACATTTAGTCATTTAGCAGACATTTTTGTCCAAAGCGACGTACAAGGGATAGAACAGTCAAGCTACGAGCAATAGAGACCTAGTGTAACAATAAATACTACTTTACATAAGAAATAGAAAAACGAAATAGGAAATAAAAACGAAGTGTAGGAATGTAACTGCTATAAGTGCAAGTTAAGCACTAGTCGAAGTGCCAGTTAGGAAGGGAGGTGCTCTCTGAAGAGTTGGGTCTTCAAAAGCTTCTTAAAGGTAGAATGGGACGCGCCTGCTCTGGTAGTGCTAGGCAGTTCGTTCCACCAACGTGGAACTACTTGAAAATTCTGGATTGCCGTACTTGCACAGACGGCAGTGCCAAACGATGCTCGCAGCATTCCGGTGTAGTGCTTTTATTTATTTTATGACATCACGGTGCCTCGTAGAATCATGACTATAGGCCTACATGTGAAACGTAATTGTTAATGATACTTTAATCCGAGGATCTGTAGAGTTGATGTGAACGCAATCACCAACGATTTCTCACAAATTCATTAACACGGAGAGTTTTCTTAAATGCGATTCCTTTTTTAAGGAATCGCATTTGAGAAAACTCTGGCCGAGTTACGACTGCTATTTCGAGTTCGGAAAGTCTTCTGAAGTTCAGAGCAAATCCCAGATGAGAAAACTTTCATGAATGCCAAATGTTGTCCTAAATCCAATTCAGAAGAAATTCCTCTTAAATTCTTCTTAAATTCTTCTTAACTGCGTTCGAGAATGAGGCCCAATGTCCCTAACCCTCCAACACTCATACACACACACAAACACACCTCACACACACCTCTCACACCCTTTTTTCTTCCTCTCAGAGTAATCCACGGGTTCAGTGATTAATCCTGGCTGATCGTGGTTCATCAGATATGAGGAGAGCAGCTCAGCTGCTGTTAATCAGGGCCAAGCGTCACTGCACTGAAACGCAGTGGCAAACCAGGCGAATGCAGCTCTAGCCCAGACTGACTGCCACTGAGACGCCTTCCTCACAGCACAGGCCAGCTCCATCTCCATCTGCTTCAGACAAAGTGAGATGAAACTGTGTGTGTGTGTGTGTGTGTGTGTGTGTGTGTGTGTGTGTGTGTGTGTGTGTGTGTGTGGCTGACTTGTCTGAAAATGGCTTGAGTCAACACTGACAAAGGGAGGAGGAAGATAGAAAGGAGAATGTGAGGTCTGCAACTTGAAAAAGGCAGAAAAGAATAAGAGAGAGAGAAAGAGAGAGAGAGAGAGAGCGAGAGAGAGAGCGAGAGAGAGAGAAATGAAGAGCGATCACCTGGCTGCCAGAAGCACACAGGCGCACACACACACACTCATACTGCTTCCTCCTGATCCCAGACGGCGCAGGGACTGGCAGGCATGCAGCCAGAGCACACACACCGCCCACCTAACACACACACACTCTCACAAAAACACACACAAATGCATACACATGCACACGAATACACATGCACACGTACACCCGTTCTCAGCCAAATCGGATGCCTACTCATCTCCAGAGCTCTAGTATCACACACACACCTAGTCCGTGACATACACAGATGCAAACTTTCACATCCACAGCCAACACGCCAGATACACAGACACCTCCTCAGCCGGCCTGCTGCACTCACAAACTGTAGAAGAGGCACACATCAACTGCCAACACGCTGTGTACCCATATCTCTCTCTTTACACAGGAAAGCACACAGACAGATGACACAAACACACACACACACACACTACCCCCACATCTATGCAGTTGTGATCACTTCAAAGCCCAGTTGCAGCCTGATAGGTCTAAAAACCCCTTCCTCCGTCACCCTCTCTCTAGCCTGCCCTACATGCTCTTGTTTTCCCCACTCCATGCTCATTAATCAAGCATTGTCTGCATTGACCGCAGATGCCTCGACCCGGCGCTATAGCATTTAGCTGAGCTGTCGAGGTGCTCAAGCCGCGTGTTTTCATCTCCGCGAGATAAGAAGCGCAAGTCTGACACACTAACCGGTCTGAGGGACACTTCAGCAGCCTGCAGGAGATTAAATAGCGAGGTGATCAAAGCCCGCCAATAAACCACAGACAGCGGGTTTCTTTTTTTTTTGTAGAAAGCGTGTGGCACACCCTGATGCCAGCCTTTGGCACGACGACATTTGTTTTTACGCCCACGCCCCTATGCATGAATATTTTACTTCCGCTTTTGCGAAAATTTCAAACACTTCAACTTTTACAGTTTCCCATTTAATTCACTTCCATAAACCCTCCCTACCTGTGAAATGGAGAGAACCGCGAATCTACCTCAGAGACCAGCACTGCTGTTACACACAGACGAGCTCCAGGAGATCTGGAGGGGGGTTTCCCCCGCTGGTCTACCCTGACCTCTTCCCCAGCTGTGACGCACCCGAGGTGGGGAGGGCTGGCGCTGTTTGTCCCCTGCGCTGAGCTATATGGGGGCGGCTGAATGCTGCGGAGGTCCTTCCCTCTTGAAAGGGCGCATTGTCATCTGCATTCCACAGCACACCAACCTGAGGCCGGCGTCCTGGGGGGGGGGGGGGGGGGTTGGGGTGTGGGCAGGGCAGGGCACGGAGAGGCCGTGTGCCTAGCATCTAGCATCTGCCAGCCTACGGCCCACACCGCGGGCGCCGAGCCCTACGGCCACACACACACACACACACACACACACACACACACAGTTGCTACCATGGTTGCTGATAGGGTAAACACGACAGAGAGACAAACTCAAAACAACTCAGAAGCAGAAGCAGCAGCAGAGGAGGTAAGAGCAGAGTGTTGCTTTGGCACGGTAGCACGGTAACCAAAAAACAAACAAACAAAAAAAAGCCTCGTCCCTGACAAAAACAAAAGAGCACTTTGCTATCTCAAATGCAACATAAACACAGCACGAAGCCAAGGTGAACAACACCGCACTACCCTCGTAATAAACAGCATGAGACAAAAGCGCTAAAGAACAAAGAACTACCTCGACAAATCACAATGCACCAACATAAACTTGAATTACCTGATCCCGATAAATTCCTTGACTGACATCTAACGCCCAAAGTCCTGAACTTCAGAAACATCTAGAGTGATTCTGTCCCCCTATCATCACCCTCTGGGACCACTCACAGCGCTCTGATGAAAGTGATAATGCTCTGACAGTCTCAGTACTCTGACTCACACTCCACTCCCCATCCCTATCCACACATACACACTCACACCCTCGTTAACACACACACACACACACACACACACACACACACACACACATGCATACAGGCACACACACAGAAGCTGAGGATGTGGCTGGCTGACGGTGCCAGAGGTGTCTGCAGGCCTGGGGGTACTGAGGGCGTCCTGCAGAGCACCACTATCTTCCAGCTAGCACTCAGGCCCTCTGCCCTCTACTTCCCCTCTTTAAGTGGCTCCAGGGCCTATGCCTGACAGAGTCTGTGTGTATGTTTGTGTGTGAACATGTGTGTGTGTGTGTGCGTGTGTGTATGTGTGTGTGTGTGTGTGTGTGTGTGTGTGTGTGTGTGTGTGTGTGTGTGTGTGTGTGTGTGTGTATGTGCGTGTGAGGGAGTTTCACAGGGTGGAGGGCAGGAGCGGAGTGTTTCCTCGCCTCTGGCTCTGTCGGCCTCAAATCACCCCACTGAGACATGATGGGGTCTCGGTCAGCTGGAAACGAGCCGTGAGCAGAAAGTGAAGGGGGGCGTACCTCCCCTCCAAAATAAAAAAGACCTCTCCAGTTTTGGGGGAAAGCTAGGAGGGAGAGGCGGCTGGGTTTTGGGTGGGGTAGAGGGAACGGGGTGGAGGACGAGGTCTCCACACAGCTGTGACTGTGGCTGTTAAACCACGAACGGAGAGCGCATCCCCAACCCCCTCGCCCGGCACAGCAGAATGACACAAGCCCACAGGCCAGGAGCTGTCAAAACACTGAACCACCGCCACACTGTCACCAGGGGAGAGAGAGAGAGAGAGAGAGAGAGGGAGAGGAAGAGAGAGAGAGAGAGAGAGCAAGAGGGGGAGAGGAAGAGAGAGGGAGACAAAGAGGGGAAACTACAGCCTGCGGCAATCATCTCTGCCTGCTCCCTGTCTGAGGTGAAGGCTCTGCATATGCATGGAGGAGGAGCAGCAGGGGAAGAGCGCAGGAAAACACGAGAAGACAGAGTGAGTGGAGAGAGAGAGAGAGAGAGAGAGAGAGAGACAGAGAGAGTGGAGAGAGAGAGAGAGAGAGAGAGAAGACAGGAGATACGGAGAAAGTCTTGGCAGGAGAACAGTCAGAGGATGGCAAGTGGGAGGGAATAAAAGAGCAAGAGAGCGACAGAAGACCGCTAGAGAGAGAGAGAGATAGAGGTAGAGAGAGAGAGAATGAACCAGAAAACCAGAGAGTACTTCACTTTAATTAAAATGCAGTAGTGCAAAGAGTAGCTGCCCTCCACAGGTGTGTCTGTGGCCTTTTAAATGACAGACACTAATTTTCTTGCATGCAAACATGACACAGAGTGTTTATCCTTACTTTGACCTTTGTCTGTCTGTCTGCGTGCGTGCGTGTGTGTGCGTGTGTGTTGTGTGTGCGTATTTAAACTGATTTCCCACATTTACATTAGTGGTCATTATCTCTTGTTAAGGTGAGCCATTACTGAAGTGTTTGCCTTTTCACCGCTCTCATTCTAGTGCACTTGTTCGCTTGTGTCAGGTGAACAATTGGAAATGCATTATTCATGGTTGGGTGCTACGGCAAGGCCTATAGACTGCAGGGACAAGCGCACTCACATCTCCTTAGTTAACGACCACATGCACAGATGGAGGGAGAGAGAGAGTGGGACAGAGAGATGGAAAGAAAGATTGTGTGTCTGAAAGAGAGATACACACAGAGAAAGGTACAAGAGGAGAGAGATAGAGGGATGGAGAGATGGAAGTGCCACAGACGTTATTCCTGTCTGTAGGTTGATGATCGATGGAGGGTTGGTATAAGGGGGGGTAGTTAAGTGCTGGATGACCCTCTAGTTGGAGTCTGTCGCAAGGTACTGGATAGTCTCTCCACTAAAGTGCCACCCTCTTGGCGAGCACTTCACAAAAACGAAAACAAAATACTGAGAGACCCACAGAGGGATGGTAGGGAGGAAAAAAATAATCAAAAGCCGTGACTGCATTCAAAACTAGCACTGACACGCAACGGGTCAAGTGCAAACTCAATCTCTGTTGACATTACTGTGAATTCCGGCTCGATTGATTCGTGCAAGAATTTCACTTTTCCATTTTGCCAAGAGTGAAGCGATGACTGATTGCGCACGGCCAGTGCTGACAGAACCGGCAGCAATCTTCATGCCCAAGATGACAGAGAAATGTCAGCCCATTTACAGCAACAACAAAAAGCCACTGTTTCCACATCTGACTCAGAAATGAAACATAAGGGCCAATATACAGTGAATCTGATGGGGTAGATGCTATGGGGCTAACTGAATATTGTAGTTAGAACGCAGTAATACCACCATACGTGTAGATGGGACTAAAGTCATTCAACCCATGTGTTATTTTGTATTCCACCCCAACAGTCAGGCTAACTCAGGTGTCAAATTTAATTCCAGATAAGCTGACAGCTAGTTGGTTCTGGTTTGTTAAGAACAGAAATTGCCCTTTAATTTAATTAAGTCACTCGAAGTGTCACTACGGCTGCAAGCCTGCTCCAATCTGACAGCCTCCAAATACACCCGAGCGGTACTGAAATAGGTCCCCTAACCGCAGATTTCCCTCCATTTAAAATCCAACACTTGCAGCTATTTTAAGTTAAATAAGTCTTATGTGGGTAAATTGCTCATAAAAGCTGTATTATCACTTTGTTTCATTAGAGGGGAAAGTGGAAAGGAGAGCAGAGCATGGGCATCCTGTGGTGCATTGTTTTTTTCTTTTCCTCTAGCGCCGTGCGGCTCTGATCGCTCCTGAATCAAAGCTAATGACTCTCCCCTCCAAGACAAGACTCCTTCAGCACAAGCCAAACAGCTCAGAGGGCTTCCTGTACTTTCCTCAGCGCCGTACCCCCCGTGCTGCAATCTATGCCGCCATTACCTCGCCGCTGTAGCAAGCTGAAGTTGGAGCTGTAATAACTGCTGATGGAACGACTCCACGTTGTGATGGTGCACGAGGAAGAATAACAAACCTGAGTAGGGTTGCCATGCTTATCTCACAAAAATACCTGGATCCTGAGAGATCAACGATTGACGGTCAGCTTTGCCCATGGCAAAAAAGAAAACGTGTCCATTTCAGAAGACTTTGTGAGGTAGGGTTGCGTAGCCCAATAGCCCTGAGGAGGGTTTTCAGTGTTCTTCAGTGTTTTGTTTTGTTCACTTCGCATATCAAGTATATCTCAGCATATTTTAGAACTAAGTTAATACAAATTAATTGACTTGTCATGTTCTGTCAATGTCATCATCATGTAGCACTTATTTTTTATCTAGTCATTATTGAAAGAAGTTCAACATTTCATTTTCTTTTTGACAGGCCTGTCAGACTCAGAAGACTCATTACTATCCTCGTCTTCCATCACTCCACCCATGTCAGAAATTATTTATGCTCCCAGTTACATGTGTACACTATTTGTAATGCAACACTAGCTTAGCTGCAACCTCAGCCAATGACAACATTGGGCATCGTGAGTTTTAGCTCACTCCAAAAGATTCTTGTGGAACTGCTTACTACCAGAACGGGTTGGGGGGGGTGTGTGTTTGTGTGTGTCTACACGCTGTATTGCTGATAAAACCCTTGTATGTACACCACCACATGGGAGCAGATGCATTATATTCAATCATTCTAAATGATTTCAGTAGATATCTTGACAAAGCATAGGCTAATTCAATTTTGGAACCTATAAAAGGACTGAATGCATTGATCCGTTCACATAGATTTTATGTCTGAAAAAAAAAGTTATGGATCTATCTTACATCAATGACCCACCACACTAAAGCACAGACAAGCACTTACTAAGACTGACTAGACTCCTGCTGTGCAGTCTATGGATCACTGTGGGTCTTTTAGATCTATGTGAGTATCAAACTGCAGAGAAAATCTGTCTGTATGTCAAAGAGTATTGTAAGTATTGAGCAGAATATCAAAACCAAGTAGCCCATCTGCAAAAGCCTTCTTCCTACAAAACAAATAAATCTTGCTTATCACAAAAAAAAATTCAATAGAGCTGTTCTGGATCACTCAGTTCTTCTGAGAGTTTTATTTTTGTGCCCTAAATAAACGCTACCGAACAAGAGAAAAATGATCTGCTAATCTGGTAGATTAAGACATATTTCTTAATTAGGAAGCAGATGGAATCTCAACTGAATGGGAGGCTCCTTCTGTTCTGTGGACAGAGTGAAAAACAACAATGGTGCACTCACTGGGGGAGAGCTGAGGGGATACAAAGACTCCAGCTAAGCGCTCGGTTCAAGGTACCACCCACACAGACGCATCCAGTCTCCTGTGACGGTCCTTTCTGGGGCAAGACCAAATCGTTTTTTAAAGGAAAAAAAAAACTCAGTCCACGGAAAACACGCTTTGCCTGTCAAACTGTTATTGGGCTTGACGTGACACTGTCACCCAGTCTCCAAAGGCTTCGGTGGAGGAGAACTGAGGAGCCAAGAGGGAGAGAGCAATCCAGTCCAGCAACATGTCATCAATGGGATTTTATAAAGGACCCTTTTTCAAGACAAATCACTCAAAGCAGATTGCTGTGACTCAAGGCTTGCCTCTGAACTCCAAAACGAAAGAGAAATAGCTTTTGGAGATGAGGGGGATTAGCCTAGCAAAATGTACCATTCATCTTCATTTGCTTGATGGTTTCAGAGTCGCCTAAATCACATTGTTCAAAAGCGGGAATTCACAGGGTATTACATGTTCTGCTTCTATTGACTTTAAAAGAATGAAAGATGGGCATTTTTACGCAAACACCACCAGCTACAGAGAAACAATGGTGAGGGAGCCTTCCAGACAATGCCTATATGAACTTAGTCAACTTTAAGAGATTAAATGTCTCTTTTACTACTCACATTCATTAGAGCAAATTTACATATGCTTTTGGACTTAATTACAAGAGATTTATCTGCAACCAGTAGCAGCACGTTCTGAGAAAATGAGCTGGGAAAAGAAATTCAGATTAAATAAAGTACAATTTTAACTGCCTTCAAAAACCCAATGATGTGTAACAAGAATACGTTCGCTTCAGAAAATAGCTAATTTGCTGTGCTGATTGTAGTCAACAAATTGAGTAGGCCCAGACACACGGCCTAGCTGTGAGTTATGCTTGCAGCTATGCCTATGAAATGAGTTCTCAAAACTCGTTAGCGCCACAATGAATGGTGTGTCATCCGTCAATATGACCCAACAATCTGCCATGTTGTTTCGAGGCAACAAACTGTCTGAAGACGAACACAAATTACATGGAAAGAGCATCTCTGTGTTAACTTATTTCTTGGAAAAGTCAAAGGGATCGGAGAGAGAGTAGGGATGCAGGCACTGAGAGGCCTCCTGTGGCTTGTGTGAGCAGAGACGTTGCTCTGCAACATCCTCCTGGAGCTCCAGTGCCACGGCTTCCACACCTCCTTGGCGACAGAGCCTGGCTGCACGCCAGCCAGCAATCACACTCCAGTTATCACCGGCAGGCTGATCGTAACAATCTTTGTCATGATCATCCTACACTTTTCCCACCATCATCATCAAAGTCAACAACAACAGTGACAACAACAACAAATGCCCAATGGCTGCCAGAGACGATTATGTGGGGTGGGACGTGGTGGCTCATCCTGGGCGAACCGGTCATCACTTGCACAAGGGTCTGATTCTCATTAAAATTGAGAGAAAAGGTTTCTGACAGGGTTCGGTGTGACACCGTGCACATCCCTCTCCCCACCCGCCTGTCCCCCCCCCCACCCCCGACATCCGCCGAGGCCCTCCTGTCAGACCTGTCACTTTCTGTTTGCCCAAAGAGTGGCACGGATTCTGAGAGACAGGAATCTGTCTGACAGCTTGTTGTTAAATAAAAAGCAGTCATAAATTATTAAATCTGCTTGGGTATTTGGTGCGCCTCATACACCCACCCACCTGTCCAAAAAAACAGCACTAATAGTGGACAGCCCTGCCACTGATAGACCATTCTGTTCCAATTTTATTTTACCAATACTTCTGTCCGTAAAAAAACAAGCTGGATGATTACAGACCTCGACCAGTAAAAACAACTTCTCTCCTGACTCTTATTGCAGGGCATGAAGGGGAAATGCAAGGTCATTTTCTCACTTAATGGATATTTATTTGAGACGGTGAGACAGCAACACTTAACTCAACCTACTATGAAATTACTTATAATTACCTTCACATTCCTGCCATTGTTTGTGCATTCAGTTTTCACACATCGCCTATTCCCCACTAATTATCATATGACTGGCTCAGGCGCTAAAAAAGTAATTATAGTATCAACGCAATTCAGAGACAAGGAGACGCATCAAACAGAACCAGCGTGCAGAAAACAACAAACACGGAAATGGACTAAAAGACTTGTCTCAGATCTCTTCCCCTTCACAGAGCATCAAAGTAGCAATCACTTCAAACTTACCGCACTGCACCCCCTCTTAAAAATGGCAAGTTGGCTCAAAGAAACAGGCATCTAAACAGTGGGGGGTTGATGAATCACACCACTAACGCTACCAGTTTGGCAGCCATCCAAACAAACAGCCCCCTTTCAAATTGGGTCAATCATTTTAAGAGAACAACCAGTCCGGACCCCGTGGTTTTACTTTGGTTAAGCCCTGGGTGATCATCGATCGTAGCTTTTAGGGTGTGGGCCTGAACGTTAAAAAACGCCTTCAGGACGGCACTACAGCTCAGGAGATATCCAAACCTCCAACCAAGCCCCCGACCGATCGCAGCAGGTGGAGACAAGCTCAACACCAACTGTCATGTCTCTCATTCAGCACCACAGGAATGTTTAAAAAAAAAACAAAAAAAACACACATTTTGGGACAATTTGTGAATGCTGCTTCAGAGTTCAGCATGGGGCGGTCAGTGCAGTGTGGGCAATGGGTGGTTTGGGTCATGGACCTTTGTTCGAGGAATGGTGCCCTTTCACAGCCACTGTGAGTGGGCCTGATGGAGGGAAACAGCAATGCTCATCTGACATTTCGGCAGGGTTAGTAAATCTACATTCAGTCATTCTGAATGTCATTTATCACTGGCTCTGACGCCAGCATTAGCAATGTTGTGGGCACTTTCCAGCTCTGTACAAACATTTTTGTGTTCCTTGGTACATTCTTCCTGTGGAGAATCAACGGCGGTCACATAAGGGCAGCTGATGGAAGGGGGCTGGATGGGAGACATTTCTACGCACAAATTGAAATGGTACTTCAGCCAAATCAAATGCTAGATTCTCATATGAATATGTCTAGTTCCAAACATTACTTTTCACTTCCTTTTGTTGAATATCTGTGGTACAAATTAATTTATAATTCATCACATTACCAACCCTGATTATAAAATAACAGATTCACATGAAAAGAAGAAAAAGAAAAGCAGAGCTGTTAGCCAACGTGAGGCTGGCAAGCACAGGCAAGGCGGCTGTTAGTGTTTTGTTTTTGAGGTTATTTGGTGAGAATGGCCTTAAAGGGATTATCCGACACAAATGAAAAGCCTTGTCAGTGGCTGTTGATGAGGGGACCATACACCAATTGGGAATGCTACCAAAAAGCTTTTAGGGAACCATTTAGCCAGCTAGATAGGTAGGTAATTAGTTAAGAAGCCACTTGGCTAGATATTACCAGCCACTAAAAGAGTGCCAACATTCTTTTATGCCCTATCTCACACTCACATGAAAAAAATCCCACTGACTAGAATAGACTAGACTTCACTGTATCTCACAACAAAAAAATACACCTGTTTTGGTCAATTTTTGTCAATCTCACCGATTTTCACGCCAAGTCAGCCTTGAAAGTTGGCATCTCTGCACTAACCAAGTTATAAGCTGGGTCTCTAAATCAGCCTGGTATTCAGCTACGGTGGTTACATGCAGATAGACCACAGGTGTATATAAGGAGGTGTATTTGATGTTAATAAGATATGCCTAATTCAACAAAACATTTTTCTGTACTACTGGAGTATTGAAGATCTAAAGCAGAGCTTTGGGGAACACTGTGGGTCCTAAAGGGAGACCTGTACACAGCAGTTTATATGATGAATATCTCTGGCGGTACTAAGCGGCTCAAAGACACCAGTGGGGTCAAACACAGACTTAACCATCAGGTAGCAGTGTGTGGGCCAATGGATTGATATCTCCACAAGGAACCAGTGGCACTGAGCAAGCTCTAGCACAGGGGTGGGCAATTCATTTCCCCAAGGGGCCACATGAGATAGTGGGACTGTTGTGGAGGGCCGGACTAATAGGCTGAACTCAATTCTGCTCAATATAAGTTGTATCTCTTTATAAAAAAACATTACATTGTATGGTTTTGATTAACTGCTACTGGTAAGAGTAGATGTTACATTTAGGCTATCAAAAAAATTGCTGCAGGCATAGTAAAAACGGCAACATTATTTAATCAACATTCACCTAAACGATTTTGAAAATGAGCATGTTTTTGCAGTATTAAAGGTGTTCCCAGACGATCAATACACATGGCACACACACACACACACACGAGAGCAAGCTTGCAATGCAATAGTATAAGTATACAAATTAATATTAATATCAATTTTTATCAGCGCAAATGGTCGCAGGCACGCCCACACGCACGAATGTAGGCCTACGGAAATAAAAAAATATCCCGCTTATTATACGGTTACTTGCCAAAACAATAGAAGACATTTCTCCAAAATACCTCTTTTTAAGGATTTTGTTACCGTTTAGTTCTTCACACAAATGCGAAGCAACCCACCTTCTGACTTCAAGTTTCAATGACTTTCAGTTACGTTAAATGACCGGACTACTTGCGTTGCGGAATGATATGAAAGATGTGAATTAGAAGCACAAAACCCGTTGCCAATGACAGCAGTCATACATATTTCGCAGCAGTGAAATTACAGACCTGCGAACGTTGGGATGGCCCATTCAAATCAACATAACTTTTTGGAACATTCTGAAGAGCCGTATAATAAGTACAGGTATTTACGTTTGATTCCTAATTTACAATTGACCTCCGCGGGCCGCACAGGGACAGCCAACGGGCCGCAAATAGCCCTTGGGCCGCACTTTGCCCAGGTCTGCTCTAGCAGAACCAGTGGCAGTGAGCAAGCTTTAGCAGAACCAGTGGCAGTGAGCAAGCTTTATGAGAACCAGTGGCATTGAGCAAGCTCTAGCAGAACCAGTGGCACTGAGCAAGCTCTAGCACAGAGGTCTTCAACCGGGGGGCCGCGACCCCCAGGGGGTCCGCGGAGGTACTGCAGGGGGTCCGCCAAATGATTTCATCTGAAGCATTTTTTCCCTCTTCCAAAAATGTAAAACGTCCAAAAGACTACATAAACATAAACAGAACGTAAAAATTGCTTTTCTATTCCTTAAAAATAATGAGTCTTCACAGGATAATTTAATCATAATGGCAACATATGCACTTTTAGCTACATTTAGCTATCTGGTGCCAAAAGACGTTACCTGCCATAACCATACAATTTGAAATAATTGATCGTTTTGTAATTTCTCGGAACAAAAGCTCCTCGTCAGACACCACTGATGGTGGTTCAGATGATCTACCTTTAGAGGATGCCAATACCCCTTCCATGAACAGCCAAAAGCGCAAACGGGAGAAGACATGTAAATATTCATAGAATTATCTGAAGTTTGCCTTCACCTACAAAGAGACCGATGGTGAAGAATTAGCAGTGTGCGTGGTTTGCTCTTCCATGTTATCAAACGAAACTATGAAACCATCAAAGCTGCAACAACACTCAAAGACAACCCATGCTCACTTGAAAGAAAAAAAACATTTAATATTTCCCGTTTAAAATCTTTTGAGGGACAGCAGACCTTGATGAGACAATCAGCCAAAGTGTGCGAGCTAGCTTTAAAAGCCTCTTATCAAGTTGCATTACGTGTCGCTCAGAGCAAACAGCCATACATCATTGCGGTAAGTTTAATATTGCCAACAGCTAGTGATATGTGCAAAACAATGTTTGGGAAGGATGAGTACTTAAAAAAACTGAAAAGCATCCCAATGCCCGCCCTATTGATGAATTGGCAGCTGATGTGAAGGCACTACTAGTCGCAAAACTCCCGAAGGCAGATTATTTTGCAGTACAATTAGATGAATCCACCGATGTGTCAAACGATGCTCAGCTTTGAGCTTTTTTGTGATTTGTCGACCAAAATGAGATGCAGGAGGAATTTCTATTCTGTAAGCAGCTGCCTGGAGGTAAAAAAAAAGTTCAATTTTTTCCGTGAACATGATATACCCTGGCCAAAATGTGTCGCGATGTGCACAGACGGTGCAAGAGCCATGTATGACACACTGCATGTTTCATAGGGAGAATGTTGTTGTCAAAGACATGAATGATGAATTCTCAAACGTCAGATCTCTCACTAGGTATGAGATATTTCATCCATACTTAAGCTTCTCAAGCTACTCAATTCTTTGTCCCTCCCTGAATGAATACAGAGTGATGGCTAACTGTAAGGGAGAAAAAATTTCAATAATAAACAGAATAAATTTAAACGAGTTGTGTGTCACAGATGATTTGTAATTCTGTTCAAACATGTGTAGGGGAGTGTGTGTGGGTGACTGACACTTAGTTCCAAATAAATGATATGAATATCAGGCCCAAATTTGGGGGGAGCGGGGGTGGGGGTCCCTGCTCAGTGTCTCTCTCAGCCAAGGGGTCCTTGGGCTGAAAAAGGTTGAAGACCCCCGCGCTAGCAGAACCAGTGGCATTGAGCAAGCTTTAGCAGAACCAGTGGCAGTGAGCAAGCTTTAGCAGAACCAGTGGCAGTGAGCAAGCTTTATGAGAACCAGTGGCAGTGAGCAAGCCCTAACAGAACCAGTGGCAGTGAGCAAGCTTTATGAGAACCAGTGGCAGTGAGCAAGCCCTAACAGAACCAGTGGCACTGAGCAAACTTTAGCAGAACCAGTGGCAGTGTTGTAGATTCCTTGAGTTGTTTGAGGTGGGTGTCCTTTTTACACTCATTAAATATTACCACAAGGAATTTAACAGCTAATCCTCTGCATCTTTAGCATGTACATTATCTAGTAAACACACACATTCTTACAGCAATGATGTAAATACAAATGTACGGTCAACATTCTTGTTTTTTTCAGGCTTGTCATTGTATCTTTTTTCATTTTCTTCCTTTGACACTTTAGAATTCAAACCAATGAACGCAAATAGCTAAAACAGTGGATTCAGATGAATGAACTGCACAAGAATAATGTACAATATTATATCTGCACTGCTCCTTCAAATGTGTATCATTATCATTAACTCTAGAGACATGTTTGCCATTTTACCACAAGAACTACATACCGTATTTTCCGGACTATAAGCCGCTACTTTTTTCCCACGCTTTGAACCTCGCGGCTTAAACAACGATGCGGCTAATTTATGGATTATGATACCTGTGACTGTATACGGTGGCTTTGTGGAGCTAGGATGCTAGCATGGATGCAGCCGCATGGATGCTTAGCTCCACGCGATTTCTCAGTATCTCTCAATAACTTAACTAATGTCAAAATAACCACAGTCTACCAGCGTAGACAGAACACAACTCAAAACACTTTAGAAAATAAAATAAAAGTTTACAACAATACAAATCCAGTCTTCAAGTTCTTTAGCTCACTGGTTTCAAACTAGCGTCTGTCTTCAATCTAACGTTCTAGCTTCTGATTGACTCTTGCGACTGTGCGCTCTTAAAGCAACAGTGCACTTATCTAACTGGCAAAACTAACTATTGTATTAGTTTTGATATTCATTTTAGCCTGTGTAAAGTTAATTTGTTTCAATGTTGCGGTAGTCACCTGCGGCTTATAGACATGTGCGGCTTATTTATGTTAAAAATAATTATTTTTAAAAAATTCAGTGCGTGAGGCTTATATTCAGGTGCGCTCAATAGTCCGGAAATTACGGTACTGCACTTGTGTCAGGCAAGAGGCCAGGGAAGCATATCTCTCTTGCTCACCACCAGGCCCTTCCTTAAGTCGGAGCACATCCGCACAGCAAACGTAATGGGGTTAGAAAACGGATCACAGAGTAATCAGAGAATACTTCCAGTCAAATCTGCAGAGACAAGCCAGGCAGACGCCTAGCCTTGACTAAGATTGTGAGCTTAATCACTGCACATGAAAGTATGTTATGTCAAACATGAAATTACAAGGGAGCTCGAACAGGAGTAGTTATCTGAGCCCCCCCCCCCTCTCTTATGTCAGTCTGAGGGAGAGGAAACTACACCTGGGGGATAAAGAGGAATTATTTTTCAGGGGAATTCGTTTTGATTCAAGCTTAAAGAGTACGCTGGAGAATAAGTCTTTGAAAAACGTACTAATCAGTGTAATTAGAAATGCAATGTAATGATCTTTCTTAACAAGGTGTCTGTCCTGTCACAACTGACCCAATCCTTTTTACGCCGCCAATTTAAAAGCACATAAAAGTCAGTGGGCATATCTGAATTTAATCAGCTGGTTTTGCCACCAATTACCACTGGGTTTTAATAGAATTCCGCCACCATCCTCCCTGATTACATTCCAGTCTTAATAAGCAACTGAAATAGGTTCTTGAACAAAGGTCAAGGTAAAAGAAGGGAAAGGAAATTTTAATTGATTAAGGTAACTGAGTTGGTACGGCACGCACCACGGGCATCTCCTTAAACACACTTTCGTTTTTATTAAATCAATTCCCTGCCATGGACCTAATCACACCCCACAAGATGGTATTGACTGTTAAAAGGCAACGCAACTAACTCAACTCATAACTTAAGGATTGATAAAGTGCAGGTTTTCACGTGTGGCTTTGAACTGAAGAGTCATTTAAGAGTGTAGAAAGGAGGAGGAGCTCCACGGTGATTTTGGATGAGGCGCTCCTTCTCTGCTCCCGTGTCCAAAAAAAAAGTTCAGAGATCAAGAGGCTCCTTTTCATAAGGAGAAACCTTCCTAGTTGAGTCTGTGCCACAACTTTTCAATTACCTATGAGTTCTTATCTTGAAGCAGGCACTTGGTGGGGTCGTATTATTTTTTGTTGGGGGGTTGGTGGGCTGGGTTGGGAAGTGTTTAAAAATGCAGTGAGATGACTGATTTCAAATAGATGGTATGAGTAGTAGTGCATAGGTCTGAAATCAATATGTGATAACAGCATCTTTTACTCCAAATATCTGTGTCTGTTTGGCCTTGTTTCTGTGTCTAAGTTGTGTTTGCCTCTGTCTGCCGGTCCCTGTCACATGTCTCTGTGAAGTTCCAAATTCTTTCCCTCTCTGGGAACACTCCAAAATATTCCCTTTTTTAAAAGAAAGAATGCATCAAAAACAACACAAGCAACCAAAACAACTGGGAAGCAAAGAGTACAGAGCACAAAAAGTTTGCCTCCATCTGAGAGAGAGAGTTCTATGGCCTCGGGATACAAGCTAGGAGTTAGCACGGCTCTCTTTGAGAGAAACTGCTCCTACATTTTATCTCTTTCCTGACACGAATTTGCAGGAAGGAAGGTGAGGCTTCGATGGTCGAGGGGACGGGTGGCAGCACAATGTTCTGTGATTGCGACGGCGATGAAAAGTTGTAATTATCCGGCGTAACCTTTTCGGAGGCGCCGTGTCCCTGCACCCATGCTGGTCCTGCGCAAAGCAAGTTCAGTTGTGAGGCGAAGGGAACGAGCCAGGCATAATTGAAATACATCGGCACAAGGAATGGAGCAAGAACAAGAGAAATGAAGAGCGATGGAGATTGAGAAAGAGAAAGGGGAAGAGAGAAAAAGAGAAAGAGACAGAGAGAGAAACTTTGAAGAGGCAATGCCTGGAAGCGTGAAGGCAGCCGGCATGCTTCAACTCTTGAGTATGGGCTGGGATTGATTGGCTTTGAAGATCACAGTGATGCCAGGAGAAGGCACCATCCCTCTCCCTTTCCCTTTCCCTTTCTGTCTCTCCGCCAAAACTGAACATTCCACCCATCTTTCAATACTATTAAAGTTCCTCTCTCTCTCTCTCTCTCTCTCTCTATCTCTCTGTCTGTTAGATTGTTCCCCCACCCATGGGGATAGTCGTGATCGCAGCATCACTTATTTGTGTACGCTCTTTATTTTCTCTCTCTCTCTCTTTCTCTCTCTATCTCACAGACACTCTCCCTCATGTTCTCATCAACCACTTTGCACACATTGTGGCGCTGGTCCCATCAGCATGCCTCATAATGCATGATGTGGAGACCCATGCAGAAGGGAACTCGAAATATCCCCCCAAAACCCCACGGGAGGGTGCAAAACAAGGCTAGCCAGGATAAATCAATCAGGACCTCCCAGAGAACACATGTTCCCCGGGAGAGGAGGAGAGAGAAAATGTGTGTGAGAGTGAGAGAGAGAGAGCGAGAGAGAGAGAAAGAAAGAGAGGGAGTGAGGGAGAGAAAGAGAGATGCAATCATCCTGGGCTTCAAGAGTGAGACACGCTGTCAAGCACATGGCCCTGTTACCTCCATGCTTCCTAAAAAGCGAGAGCTATTTATAACGACCATGAAATCTTCACAATTACTACCAAGAGAAGGGGGTAGGGTGTGGGGGAGTAGAGGGGTGGAGAAGCAAGATGGGTAATGATTGCTGACATATTCAGAGCGATAACTAACCAGCAGCACGTTGCAGCATCTTTGTTTCTTCAAGGCACTGTTATCTTTTTCTCAAGACACCATTTCTGTTCCCTGAGCAACTCTTTGAAAGGGCCTAATGAAACAACATGAGAATTGCACAGGACTAACTGCTGGACAGAAATAGAAGGGAAGGATAGTCCAGTAGCATGGGGGGGGGGGGGGGGGAGTGGGGGGTTGTGTTGGTATAGAAGTGCGGCATTGAAATGTTCTTTTCCTTTAAGAAGTCTGAACACGCTGGCGCTTGGCCAAGATGCACTTAAGAATGTCACTGGCTTGGAAAGATACCAACACACGCGCGCGTGCAAACACACACACACGCACACGCGTGCGCGCACACACACACACACACAAGCACACACACATATGTATCTGCTTAGTCCACAATTAAATTCACTCTTCCTCCCCTATTCTCCTCCTCTCCCTCCAACAACCTGGGATTCTATAACTCTATTCTACTGTTAGAGGCACCCCGCCACAGACCCATGGAGATAATGCCCAGTGGATCGGTCACGCCATGCTGCCTGGCACCATTACAGTGGGCATCACTCTGTGCTACAACGGATATTATTTATGCCCCCTCACAGAGGCGAGGCGGGAGCTCCAGGCCTCCACCTCCACCATGCCAGGCACTGACGGCTCGCTAAATCACAGTCTTCAGCCGCCGTCCCTGGCTCAGAGGAGTACGAACACAAGCACCAAAAAAAGACTGGGTCCTAAAACTCGAATGCCTGTTATGCCATTTCCAACAATAGCTGCAGCACAAATGCAACACTATAGAGAGAACTGTAGAAGGTATTGTGCATAGTTTTATCTGGAGTAGCATTGTTTTAGTTTTTTTAAGTATTATGAGAAATCCAAAATTTTAGACATGCTTGAAGCGTCCTGGAAGATGCATACATTTGTGTCTGATTTTCCTAGAAATATTCAATGAAGATGGTAATACTTTCCTAGTAACACAACAAGACAGAAGCTTCCACAAGATACTGAGGTTAGCATTTTCTATCCTGTTTCACAGACCTCCCACTTAAAACAGTGTGATAAAAAAACAAGTCGCCTTCGAGTCCATTATTCAGTGGCTATTTCCAGATTATAGACACATCATGACAGGAAGATGTGCAACATCAGGTCCAAGAGCAGAACTAGCTGCCACAATGTTCACTAGACGTTTGCTAAAGATATCACAGTATTCCCAAGGTCTACCACATTGCCTTATCCTTACCATCTTAAGCACAATTTCTTTGCCTAGTAGCAGACAAAGCCTCTATTTCTTGCAGTTATGCTCCCCAGGGGGATCATTGCTCAGCAGGCTATTAAAAACCTGAATGGGCCACGGAAGTCATTTGGGTGCTGTTTCTCTATCTTATTCATTAACAAAACTCACCTCACTTTGCTGACTGTGCTTCAGATGGTCCACGGGTCATTTGGGTTTCAGTGAGCAGGATCACCAAGGACATACAGTGTGTACGATACAAAGCTGCCTATTACAGAATTAAAGCTACAAGCAGCAGTGTGTGTTAGTGTTGACAGACTGAAATGCGCTCAAAAGCCGTTATCTTACTATGAACTCATATATTCCCAGAGGCCTTTGTAAAGCCATTGAACAGCTGCAGTACAGAGATATTCCTCATCTGATGTGTTTCGCTTTTAACCTACTGGAGGCCAGACAACCTCAAAGCCAGGCTATGGTCCTCATGGATGGAAATCAAGCATGAGAACGTAGCTGAAGGGGCTTGAAGGAGATGGGAGAGAGATATAAAGAGAGAGAGAGAGAGAGAGAGAGAGAGAGAGATAGAGAGAGAGAGAAGAGGGTGGGGGGTGGAGGAGAGAGATTTAGTTTGTTTGATTAGCAGCTCTTTAATGGAGGCCTGTCTTTATTCATCAGGGGCAGCGAAGCTGTTCAGGCATTCACAGCAGTGTTGAGGGGGCTGGCTAGTTAGCATATTTAATTTCCAGGACCTGAAAGTAAAACTTTGTAAGTTCTTCCTTTCTTTGTAAGTTCCTTGTAAAGTCCTTCATGAAGTACTACATACTGACATAATTCTTTATTTTATAGTGACTATATGTCTTACTGTTTTACTGGCATATTTCAGATCTTATACCTTTTACTTCTTTTGTTGTGGTCCTTTTTAAGTCTTTGTCCTTTTAAAATCTCAGTGTTTCCTTTTACTGTGATTTATTTTCTTTTATTTGTCCTTGTATGAACACCTAGCTGTATTGTTTTATTTTAATTTTTTATATTTTATCTCAGTAGTTTGGTTTTACGTAAGTAGTTGGTTTCAATCTTTTGTTCTGACTCTTGGAGTTTTACCTCTGCAGTACTGGGCTCTCATCACAAAGGTGTATGAAGTAAGTAGCAAACAGCATCTTAGTTCTATAAAAACAAGCAAGGAGAACTCCAGGCTGACAACTGACACTTTGGCTTCGACATCACACATTGGTGACCATCTTCATAGCATCAACATCTACCTTGACATGACGTAGACTAAAGTACAGAACACTGAATTCCAGAAACTGGTGCAAATTGCATAAGAATGTTGATTAAAGGATTCTATGAATGTCTGAGTACTCTGACACTAGCGCTTCTAATACACTTATTTTTACACATGTCTCCCAACATCGCTGAAATGAACACTAGAATGGTTTAACTGATCTCAGCATAGATGAGCATTCCATGTTTTTTTCTCCATATTTTATTGTGTAATTTACAGTTGTTTGATAAAGTCCCACAAGGCCCAGTCGATGTGTCTAAATATCTCCCTTCCGGAGGTATTCCCTGGGTATGTAGACATACCGTGTGCATAGCCTTGAGCTTCCTGTGGAAAGCTGCCTTTCTTCAGAAATAACAAACACTGTCATATATGTCTACTTTATAGCAATGACATCAGCAAAAAAAAAAAAAGGCCTGCTGAGAAAGATCACCTAGGGAACAGATTCACTTGTTGGTTCCATTCAGAGGGCCGACTTCTGTACCTTTTTTTCTTTTTTTCTGCACCCCCGTCACCGTCACCGGTGGCATTACTTTCCTCGGCCCTCGGCACAGAGCAGGTGCAGCGTCTAATTTTCACACAGCCGTTCAGGTGTCTCGCGCCTTCCCTCACCGAGAGGCTGTAAATCCTCCCTCTCTCACCCCTGCCACCGCCACCTCCGCTGCTGCTGCTACCGCTGCACGCACTCTGCCTGACAAAGCCAAGAAGGATATGTGTATGGCTATTTGCCGAATATTACCACGGCTGATACATTTACATGAGATCCTTCATCGCCGCGCTGTAGCTTCGCGGCTCAATCCCCGGCATCATGCCGACTCAAGGTGAGCTGTTGACATGCTTTTCCGCCGGCTTTATTTACGAGGCTTGTCGCCCACTCCGACGACACGCGGCACTGTGAGGCCTGGACCAGGGCCGTCGTGTCACAACTGAGGCAGCTCTGGAACTGCAGTCCCCTCCAGACTCTGTGACTTGTGGTGATTTATTCCCGACTCCCAAAGGACGTGGGATTTATGGATGCTTACTGAATTCCCCCGGGCCCCGCGGTGGCAACTGTAATTATTTTTAGATTCATTGAACATCTGTGGTTCTTTGAAAGGGTAAATACGCTTTAGGGTTTTTCTGTGTGACTTTAAGGACTTTGCGCCTCATATGTGGACGTATAGCAACTGCGGAACAGGGCTGTTGCTGTGGAAACCATTACCAATCTGGGCGGACCAGGATGGTTATTTCAGTGTGTCAAGTACGTCATGAAATCAGCGTTTTGTTGATTTGCTATTGAGACTCGGCTCAAGACTCCTTGAAGCCTATTTTAGGAGTCAAGAGTGGCTGTATGAAGTGTCTTTACAAGAAATAATTTGAAGGAAAAAAAATCATTACAGGACTCAATCGAGCAGCTAGTTTCATTAATTGATTCAGATGAGGGTACTCCAACACTTCCAACTCAACAAACAAAAACAGATACTCTAAGAGAACTTAATAGACCACAAACACCCCCACCCCCCCACCCCGCACACACACACACACACACACACAAACACATTAAGTGGACCACACACAGACAATGTCTCTTCTCCGGCACATCAAGCATTAACAAAGCCTGACTCGTGAGCAGACATTACTAACAGTGAGAAAGTTTCAGTCAAGGCTCTGAGGCGGAACCCTAAGTGGAACGTAATGAAGTGTAATTGGGTTGTGGTCCCTGGAGCCCTTCAGGCCACCGCTGGGAGCTCAGGGGGACTTGGCTGTGCCCGCAGCTGAGCAGCTAAGCCTGGGAGGAGGTCTGGGCTCAGGTGCCTCTCCTCGCCAGAGGCAGTCTGGAGGGATGCCCAAGCGTGACCTGCAGTGCTCCACACAGACAAGACAGTGAGGGAGACACACACAGAGAGCCGCACACACACACACACTCTCTCTCTCACACAAATACACACACACACACAAACAAATTCAGCCCCCCCTCTACATAATAAGCCCTTACAGCTTGCCACACTGCCTCAGCCTCTGCTGCTGATTAATTAACCCTTCCCATCAAGTTTTGCATTTTATGAGACAGAGTGAGAAAGAGGGAGAGAGAGAGAGAGAGAGAGAGAGAGAGAGAGAGAGAGTGAGAGAGAGAGTGTGAGTGAGAGTTCGGGAAGAAAAGACAACTTGCTCACCCAAACGCCCGATCGAATCTGGAATGTTGTCTGCCGCCCTAAGGTATTTACATGTTTAATTATTCCCTCCCCTGACCCTGCCCTTTCCTTTATACATAATGCATTCTTTGCTGTGCGGGATTTTGTTTTCAACACGGCAAGTTGACAGGAGGGTTTATTAAAAAACAAAAGGCCCAAAGGAAGCTAATAAAAATAAGACATCTTAGTAATATTCACACTTTTATATGAGAGGCTCTGGGTTTATAAGCTCTTCTTTCACATCTTTAACCAGACACTTTACCATCTCATCATAAACAGTAATCACAGTTTGAATCAGCAGTAGTGTTCTCCTACGGTTTAGGAGAGGGGGAAATTACAGAAATTACATTCAGGCAAGGTCAGATCTTTCCCTGTTAGGGCTTCAACTCACAGATGGGTATCAGTTTGACCATCAACGAGTTTTGAATGCTAAGCGGGAAATTAGGTGAAGGACTCATTTGGAGAGGCGTGAAAATGAGATTTCCACACTCCAGCGGACACGGATAAGAGATTCAGCTCCATCCTCCATATCAGTGTATTATAATTAAAAGCTGTTCAGGGGTCTATATTTTCACTTCCCTGACAAGATCAAATTATGAGTACAGAAAGATTATGTCCAAGTTTCTCAAAATCATTCTAGTGAGGTGTTTTTACATTTTTTTTTAAGAAATTAATCTTGGCAATGCAGGAGAAGAGAGGCAAAAGAAAGGGAAAATGTTCCAAAAGAACTGGAGCAAGCATCTGTCTCTAACCTCCAGGATGTCATGTCCTGTTAAGCTTATTTGAATGCCTGCCTGCTGATGTGGATTTAATTTCACACCCGCATACGCACAGTGGCTTCAGCTTGTGCTCAAAGACACACACACACACACACACACACACACACACACACTCACAACCACGCAGAGATACTGTCATGGCCTTGCATACTCCCAAGGTAATTTCTCCTGTGTCCACACACACAGACATACATGCCCAAACATAAAGCCTTCCTTGTTCTTTGGCAGAGGGCATGCAAACCAACAAGCCCACACACACACACAAACGCACACACACAGGAAAAGAGAGAGATAGAGAAAAGCAGAAGAAGAGGGGGGGGGGGGGGATTTGCGTAGGTGGAAGTGCTCTTGCAGCTCCGTGGAGAGACAAATAATGAAATAAAAAGCAGGCACAGTCTGCTGTGTGCCACCTCCCATCCGAATGCCCGCCTCGCCACGAGCACGCTGAACGGGGATCGGAGTGGCCATCGGAGCGGCAAGTGGAACAGGGGGGTGGGGGGAGGGTGTTTGTTGAGGGGGGTGGGGTGAGGAGGGCAGCACAGTGGGCAGCCAAGAGGGGAGTGGAGAGGCAGATTACACCACGGGGGGGGCAGGGTTGGGGAGATGAGGGAGGGTGGCGGTGGGTGGGCACTGGGGGGCATGATGCCACATTAGCTCATCCTCAGGCCGGCTGCGCTCCACTACACCACAGTGAGAAGCGCAGGGAGCCTCCACTCCTTCAGGAGGACAGAGGGGGAGCGAGGGAGGGAAAAGAGAAAGGGAGACAGAAAGAGAGAGAGAGAGAAGAGACGGCGCAAGGGAGAGAAAAAAAAGGGAGGGATGCAGGGACAGGGAGATAATGAGAGCAATGAAGGAGGTGGAGAGAGTGAGAGAGAGAGAAAGAGAGAGAGAGAGAGAGAGAGAGAGAGAGAGAGAGAGAGAGAGAGAGAAAGAAATAGGAGAATAAGGGAATGAGCAAGGGAGGGCTACAGGGACGACTAGAGGAGAAGATTAAAGCTGAGAGGAGGGGATGGAGGGAGGAGAGGAGGGAGGGAGGAGGGGATGGAGGGAGGAGGGGATGGAGGGAGGAGAGGTGGAAGGGGACTTAATTCAGGGCAAGATAAGAACTGACCACGTAACATCTCTCTTTCATTCCCTCCCTCTCTCCCTCCCTCTCGCTGCTGTGGAGTGTGATAGCTGGAGGAGGATGGACGGCATGTAAGAGAGCAGTCACAGATCTATATGAGGAGGAGTCCTCAAGGGGGATGCTCGGGCCTAACCCACATACTACCCTCGGCTCCGCACTGAGGCGGCCCCTGCTCCCACTACCACCAGCCAGCATCTAAAAACACCCCGAGGATCATTACTGAAGCAGCAAACTGAGCCTGCCGCTCTCCAACAGGTCCCCAGCCTCCCCAGCCTCCTCCAGCCCTCCACAACGTAACCTGGCAACTCGGGCTGGAGCGCGTGCTAAAATAGAATGGGTGCTAAACAAATCAGTTAGTCAGCGGCAGTTGGAATGAGAACCAGCTGAGATATTAAATGATTGTGTATGGATGTCTCTGCAAAGCATGCCAGTCCACACATACTATAATACTATAATACTATAGTAATACTTTAATGCTATAACATGTTGGAGGTTTCTGACTTGGCTTCCAGGTAGGCTATCGTAGAAGGGTAGACGGTGCTTCTCAGAGTTGAGAGCGGGCACATTTGTTGTTGGATCTCAGGCTGTTGGCCATGTTCCACCCTTTGATGAAGGGTGCAGCTGCCTGTGCATGCTGATGACCAAAACAAGCTGCTCACAAATGCAAGGAGAGAACAATGCACTTAGTGCTGTGAACTTCAGCCCTCCCAAGGCCATAATCTCAATCGGCAGTCTTCAAGATAACTCCGAAACGGTTCAGAAGACACTGAATAAGAAAAGGCAGTGTGTGTGTGTGTGTGTGTGTGTGTTTGAAAGAGAGATAGATAGAGATTGAGAGAGAAAGAGATGGATTGACAACAAACCACGGTTTACGATAGCCAGCTTTTAGCCAGTATCACATGTAGTTGCCTGGCAGATGAAAATATTAACAGTGAAAATATCGGGTGAGACATTAGCAAAATAAATAATTTCATTCATCACTATTAAATAGTCTAATATTGTGACCTTTAAAATCTGTTTCCAAGACAACTTACATAAACGTATGTAAAAAAATTGGTTTTGTCTCTGCTGACAATGAGAGATTCACCAAGTGTTTCGCCATGTGACTAAGCATTGCATTGGTCATACGCATATGCCGCATGACAGGCACTCAATAGCAACAGACTTGAGCTTTGGCTCCACTCCACATATTAGCAAAACTCAGAAATGTTAGACCAGACATCCCTCCGCCAGTTAAAAAAATAACTCATGTTACTGCAGCCAAGGCCAGCAAGATTAAAGAAAAGCATCAAGCTCTCAAAGAAATGGAAGACATGACAGCCAAAAAAAAACAGAATAGCAGGAAAATCAAAAGGTGGACAGAATAGACAAAATGTTCTGCATTATTTTTAAAAGGTCAGGTAGACCTAATCGCTTATTAATTTAGGCTACTTTCAAGCTATTTAATTTGACAGGCTTGGAATGCAAAGAGATAGACATACATTTAATGTAGGCTAATGTCTTTAATTCATTAACAACAGGCTATTTGTTTTATTTTACAGTTCGCAAAAAAGTTTTTGAAGAGTTGCAATGAGTTAATTTATGCAACTTTTAATAAAGTACATGTGTTGGGTCACAGCGGTTTTTGCTGTATAAATGTAGGTTATTATATGGCTATAAAACATATGTTCAGTAGTTATTTATGGCCCGAATTCTGGAATATTAATTGCCGTCAAAAAAAAGTCTAAAAGTCTAGCATCAACTCTGCAGCAAACACTGTGAGTTTCAATGAGCAGTCCTTGGCAAACTGAGAACAAACTTCCCGCGGAAAAATAAAACAATATGTCTCGGGGCAAAGATAAGATTTCAAAAACAGTCTTCAGTTCCTGGAGGCAGATCTCTGATCGCAGCTGCTTAGTTCAGGCAAGCTTCCTGATGCCTGGCAAGCCAAACGCTGCCGGCCTTCCACAGCACCAGTCCAACAGATAGCACCCTGCTGCCAACACTGGGCATGGACGCCAACCCAGCACCTCAAGACACAATAGACGATACCACACTCGCAAATCCTTTGTGCTTATCTCTGGCTCAAAGGCGCTTCTCTTTGAAGTGCACTTTTGTTGCTCACTATTAGCCCTACCAAAACAGAAAAAGGTCTCGTCAGTTCCTTTCTGATCATCTTGAATGGATGGACGTCAGTGGTCCAAGAGTGCCTCGGCTGGATGAACCGGCTCTGTGAAGTCACCCTAAATGACAAGCCTCTCTCTCTCTCTCTCTTCCTCTCTCTCTTTCACACACAATCCCACACACAAGACTACACACCAGAGGGCATTGGCTTGTTCTGAGAAACACCCTCAGGGGCTTGTGTGTGTAGGAGATGAAGAGAAAGAGGTATGGGGGAAAGAACCTTAATATTTGGGGGGCCGAGGAGACGAGGGAGCAAGAGAGGAGCTTCTTTTTCAGATCTCTGGAGTGATCCCGTGAGCCAGCAGCGTTAGCCTTAGCTTTGGCGTGTGGGCTGGGAGCTGGGGGTTGAGGTGCCGAGCGCAGAGCAGTAATAAGCCATGGTGCTCCAGACACAGCGGGGGGCTGCCCTTTCATTTTCAAGGCAAATTCAAACACTCAAAAGCTGAGCCTATGGTTTTCCCTTATTTCACTTCTCTCTGCTGTGCGAGCTATGATAGCAGCAGCACAGAGGCTCCATTGAGCCTGCGTCAGACAGCCCCCTCTAGGCAAATATGACTGATCTCCTATCTCCTGCACCTGTGGCTGCTTTAATTCCCTCGAGAGCTTTGGTCAAGAGAGAATTCATGATGTTCCTGCTGGTTAATATACCACAAAGCTGACATTTGTATATCAGGATTTTGTACATAGTTTGGTATTGAGAAAGTACCATTTTATTACTGGTCCCATGACAGAACAATAAGCTCCAAGACAGATGATGGTAATTTGTTTGTACTATAACAATAGAATTTTGATTATAATGATATAACGTAACTGTATTATCTTTGAATATCTACACCAAAAGCAATCATAACGTGTGTGGGAGTGTGTGTGAAAGAGAGAGAACGTGTTAACATGTATATTAACCAGCAGGAACATGCATGAAGCAATCATAACTGCATGTTGTTGAATAGAATATTAACAGATGTTTGTCATAGCTTCTGAAAAGTGTTTTATCATTCTGTTAAGTGTTTTGCAACAGGTCACCTCTAAGCCGGTCATTAATCTAAACTGACTCAATATTTTTAACTGCAAATGCAAAAGATATTTGACGACAGCCATTACTTGAACACGTAACAAGAGTTCCACTGTATATGATCTCACCCATCATCTATGTATGTGTTGATTTCAGTATGTAGTTTGCATTACTCAAAAGCACGAAAGGCCAGATAATTCCATTACTTTTCAGCAAGGCTAGCTTATTCAATTGTGCAAAACTAGCAAAGCAACATCTCAACTGCCACAATGGTGAAAAGTTTGATTTTAGAAGTGTCCCTTTTCTGAAGTGCAGAATGCCCTGTCATTCAAACACATGATCACAGAGAACCAGCACAACGACCTTGTCTTGACACCATATTCAAGGAAAGGCTGCCAGTGGCTCTAAATCTATAGAGACATTGACATGCAGGTCATACAGGGTATCTCTCACAGTGGCCCGACCAGACCCTCAACCGGCAGCGGCGCCTCATGTGACATTTTACTTTTGTTCTGAACCAGTAGGTGTGGAAATGGCCTTTGCACCTTGGAGTTACAGTAATTGGTTTATTTACTCTGAGCGGTTTGCTGTCCTTGTAAAGTGCCGAATTTTTGAGGCAGAGAGTTTTGAGTTATTGGCGAGCTTGACACACCACTGATGTGACGCCTGGAGACGAACAAGATTATTTTTTTGAGCTGTGAGGCTTTGAAAAAAAAAGGGCAGAGGAGGGGAGAAATGACAAAAAGCTTTGATCACCTCTCCAGAGCCCTCACCAAAGTTTCAGCTGCATGCTTGGGTTGAGAAATAAGATGTCTTCTCACAAGCACACGAGAGAGAGAGAGAGAGAGAGAGAGAGAGAGAGAATAAGAGAGATAGAGGTGGAGGAGGAGAGAAGGAGAAAGAGAGGGAGAAAGATGAAGGCTTGATTAAACCTCTGATAAACAATTATTGAAGAATTACAGGAAAAAACACAGAAAAGGATAAAAAGATACTTTAAACTAAAAAAAGGGAAGAGTACTTTAAATCTCTCTCTCACTCTCACTCTCTCATTCTCCCCCACCTCCCACCTTTTCCCAAGTCCTGAACTTGGAGACGAGCTCAGGCGTAATTCCTGTCCTCTGTTAATTACCCAGCTGTGACGACGTGATTGACATTGCTGCAGCTTCTGGGCCTCGGTGGAGCTGGAGGGCCGGAGGGCTGGAGGGGAGGGGGGCTGGGGGCTAACCGCGTCTTCCCCGGGAGCGGAGCACCGGCAGCGGGCACAGGCACAGGCAGAGCGAGGTGGTGGAGCAGAGCGGGGGTGGGAGAGAGGCAGGGCCCGTAATTTCCGCAATCCACTGACGGGGAACCTATGGGGGGTAAGCAAGGGTCAGAAAGTCAGCCCCAACTGACTGAGGGAAGTCAGATAAAAGGGGAGGGAAAAGGGGGAGGAAGGAGATAGAGAGTGAGGAATAAATAAAAGAAGAGAGAAAAAGAAGGGGAGAGAGAGAAAGGCTCATACAGCTTGTTTTTGCAGCTTTATTAGCTTTTGGGCAGTAGTCCCTGAAGACAGGGAATGAGATAAAGCTAAGGAACAGTCCATCACAGGTGTAGAGCAGCAGCATGCAGTGTGCACAGCCTTAGCAAATCTGATCAGTGCACGGAGGTCAAGCTCCCAATTCTCAGTCTGTAGACACCAGTCATAAGTCTGCTGATGCAGGAGTATATAACCGATGGCTATATGTGTATGTGTGTGTGTTTGAGTGTGTATGTGAATGTCCGCATGTATGTATGTATGTGTGTGTGTGTGTGTGTGTGTGTGTTAGTGTGTGTGTGTGTGTGTGTATTTGGCTCCTTATCAGCAGACAGCACATTCTCTCCTCACACGCCGATGTATGAGCTCAGCACAGTCTGCAGGGTCGGGACCGTAAGAGGGAATGACAGAGCAGTGGGGGCGGGGGGGTGATGGGAGGTGTGTGGAGGGATGGAGAGATGGCTGCTTAAAGCGGAAGGATGGATCTAGACAGGATGGGGAGGGAATGCCAATGAGGCGACCCCCAGGGCTCCAGGGTCGCCGCCTGGCACGTGTTAACATGCGGCGCCGGGACGCCTCCAAACAGCCCGAGCAACCTGACCTCCAGCGCACGCCGTGCTAACAAATCCTATTTCCAGGAACTGAGCGTTCTTTAGTGGGCAGAAACGTTAAACATGCAGTAGGGAGAAGGGAAGACAGCCAATGAGACATAGAGAGAGAGAGAGAGAGAGAGAGAGAAAGAGAAAGGAGTGAGAAAAAAGAGAGGTTTTGAGGGGAAAGGAGACAAGGATAACAGAGTAAAAGGAAAGAAGGGAGGCATTCAACAGTTGTTTGTAATGGTTGTATGACCTAAAGCAGAGGGCAGTGAATGCAGATACAAGTAGGAAGAAGTGTGGGGGGAGCAAAACCGCCTGGCCCTTCTTTTCAGAGTTCAAAACTGAGGCGTTAAAGTTTAATGGAGAGCTTGCAGCCAGCAGCTAGCGGAAAATGCAGCGATGCAAGCTATTTTCAGCACGGGGAACTGGCATTCATAATTCACATTATAGTTTTTTAGCCTCTTGCTAAAGTAAGAGGGAGGTGGGGGGGATTCACCTGGTACCAAGACTCTTCTTCTCCCCAGACTACTTGGAGCCCAATTCTATTATTTGCTAAGAGTGGAGCCAGCGACGAGACGAGACAGCGATTGCGGCGGCGGCGCTTGTCTGAGTTGCTCGGCTCTTAGCAAGGCCCCCAAGTCGTCAGGAGCCTCTCTCCTGAGGTAAATAGAGGAAATGAGTTCAGCAACGATGCACTGGGGCCTCTCTCACTCTCTTTTTCCTTGATCTGTAAACTGCCACCAACCCCACCAGCACACCATTCCGAACACCAAGATGAAAAGCCAGCCTGAAATATGTGCTACGGTGTCAACGCCGTCAGCTTAGGCGGGCTAGCGCTACCATGGACATTTTCCCCTAACAAATTCCCTGAACTGAGTATATTTACGCCTTGCCTTGTAATGAGGGGTTTTGCACACAGACGTCGTGGAAAGGAAATGAGAGAGAAAGGGAAGGAAAGGGAAAGAGGTTGAGTTCAGGAACGGTGACACTTTTTTCATGGCGGTGCTGACGAGACTCCCAGAGGAGCTACTGGGTCTGTGAGGCTGCTGCTGCTGCTGCCACACATAAACACACCTGATTTAGGTCATCAAAGCCGGCATTAGCATGCAGCCGACTGCGTAAGACAGAACCCAAACGACCCTTGCCAAATATATTGGTTTATGTATACATGTGGGATAGTTGTTTTCTCATATGATTTATAAAGAGTTTTACCTGATGTTACATCCATTCTTAAAATAATGTGTAAGCTACGGGCACGTAGGCAAGCTACGGTCATTGTACAACTCACTCCTCAACCCTCAAAAGTAAATGTATCTCTTGGTCAACATGGCTATTTAACTTCCTGAATATTTAGCTTATAACATCTCTGAAGTTATAGATTCAGTTACAGATTCATTGAATAATGGATCACCAATATAACATACAATATGTATGTACATAAATGGGCTTCTCAACAGACAGCAAAACGACTGACATTCAGGTGGAGAGAAACACACACACATTTTCTGATAACAAAAAAAGTCCCTAGGGCAGGGAGCCAAGAATAGGGCTGAGGTGTTCAGTGCTGCAGTGCCCTGCACATCAATCCACATTACACCTCCCATCCATGCCTGCTCTAACACCCCCATCTCCCAGTCACTCCCACACCACCCCCAGCGCTCCTGTTTCTGCCGTCTGCTGTCCCTCAACGTTTAGCTGGCTGAAGAGGCAGCCGCTTTAGACCAGATCCCATCTGTCCCTCTTTTTCTCGCTGCAAAGAGCAACGCATGTCGGCCTGGCAGTCCCCAGGTGCTCCTCTGGACATGTGGCCGAGAGCGAGAGCGTTAAAAAAAAAAACAGAGCAAAGAGGAGAGAGAGAGAGATAGAGAGAAAGAGGGTGAAAGAGAGTGCAAAAAGAGAGATGAATAGTGAGAAGTGTGGGACAGAGCACAAGGGAGATGGAGAAAGGAGAGGCACAACAGCGAAAAACACTCAGGCGTCTCAGCGACGCGGCGGCTACTAGCGGAGGAAGAGCGAGCGCTTCCCGTCTCAGAATTTAGTCACGCACCGTAACGGTAGTGCCTGTCACTTTAAGTAGGACACGGCGGAGACGTGTGCACTCACAACATGATGCAATTCATCATCCGCGGTGTTAACCCCCCCATCACCGTCAACACTTGAGGTCGGCATAATGAAGCGTTTTGTCGCACCGGAATTGGGCCCGCTCGTTCCGATAAGCCGCAACGACGAATCCACCAGCGTGAAATAGCTTGTGATGGTTTGGGGTGTGGGGGTGGGCATCATGGGGGTTCGGATGACTTGATGAAATCAGTCTTCTTAAGTAGATGGGTGACAACCACATTCAAAGTCACAGAGTACGAGTAATGTCGCTTGAAGCAGGCATGTAGGGATATTCAGAGTAGCTCTGAGCTAAGGAGGCCAGCATCCCAGTAAGTCTAAATAAATATGAGAGCAGAGGGGAAATGTTAGAGAATATCCAGTGGGGGGCTGGTGGGCAAGTGTGTGTGTGTGTGTGTGTGTGTGTGTGTGTGTGTGTGTGTGTGTGTGTGTGTGTGTGTGTGTGTGTGTGTGTGTGTGTGTGTGTGTGTGTGTGTGTGTGTGTGTGTGTGAGTGAGTGAGAGAGAGAAAGAGAGTGTATGTAAATGTTTACTGCATCTGTGTGTGTGAGAGAGAGTGAGTCATCCCATGTCATGTCGGAGTGGAGTGGAGAAGAGTGAGGCTTCAGGATTGCCCGCTGCCTGTGCCAATCATGTAATCCAGTCCTAACACAAACCTCTACCAACAATGCCCCATGTCTGTCCAGATGGCCTGGTCAGACTGAATGGCACTTACCCACTTTGACCAATGCCACACACTCAGATACACAGAGCCTCACACTTTTTAGACTCCATTTTCACATTTCATATGAAATTTTAAGGACATTTATGTGGGGTGTCATCTGAGGTAAGTTGAAAAAGTTAAAGCATCAAATTGTTGACAAAGTAAAAAACACACTGCCATGTTTATTTTCTCCTGAAATGCTTGACCTGTTTGTTCATTATAAGTGTGATTGCGTATACCACCCGTTTTTTGTCACCGCTTCGGTTCCTAGTGCTTTTGAGATATCGATACCGCTCCAACTCAACACGTCTGTCCTAACCCAGTGCTCTTGCAAAAATGGTTGCACTGTTCCCTGTCGTTATTTTGTTATTGTAGTTTTTCATTCTTCTTTATTCCCAATGAAATAAATGGTGGAACGGTCTACTATTGTGACATTACTTGCTCTGCAAGCTGTACACTAGGCTCTATATTCTCTGATTTCCGCCGCGCCATTACGTTTACACATATGGTTGGCTATCAGAGGTATTCCCAAACTTTAAATCAAAGATTAAGGCATAGCTGGCGAACAAATCTGGCTGGTTTTCGTAAAGTTTCCTGAGCTGTATTAGTGGGTCAATGGTTAGCACGGCTGACTTCCGAGCAGTTGACCGGGGATCGACTCCTGGCCAAAGCAGATGCTTTTGTAAGTTACCATTACTTTAACATATCTGGCAGGTTATCAGAAATGTTCCCAAACCTCAAATGAAAGATTATCGCGCTTTATCTCTCATTTCAAACACGCCATTACCTTTACATATCTTGCTGTTATCAGAGATGTTCCAGTATGTGATACATCATGGCAATGGGAAAGATTGTTTCTATTCTGGTGCGAGCAGAAGTTCTTAAGGCTTTTTCTCCTCCTATGTGGGTTTTCACAAGTCAGCTTTCTCACAAACAGATAGAATTATTGTTGAGATGCGGTCCACTCCTTGGCCCCTTGGGCCTATTCCGCCCGGGCGGGTTGTTTAAACTCCGGCGATAAACAGAACTTTCCACCCGAGGTGTGGATGTTGGATATAGGCATGGCGACATATTCTTCTCTGACAGGGAGCATTTGAATGTGCCACTCATAAAATATTGTCTGATTTATCTATATGGAAAAAAATATCACATTTTCTTAATTGGAACAGTGGTGCATTATGCCTACATATTTCTGTAATAAGCAAGAAAGCAGGAGAAAAACCTGTGTTATGAGTTAAATCAAGTAATCTATCTTTGATATCCTCGAAGTAAACACATAACCTGGCATGCTTAAAAAAAAAAAAAGGTTTTACCCCTTGAAAGACTCGAGGCAGGAGAAGAAATGCTGCGCAACGCGACACAAACATACGAGGCGCAATCAAAAAGTTTTGCAACTGCGCCTAAAAAAGGGTACCTGATTTCAATTTGGCAGCCATCTCCTTTGAGGTAGTCACCCAAATGTCAATGTTCTCCCTCAGACCCTAGGAAGCCTCAGAACGCGTAGAACTTGGTGTTGACAGTCTGGGCCTCGGGGACACGCAAATGACCTGAACGGTGGCATAATGGCATGACAACAGCGTGTTTAATATGTGCAAATTTCCAACACGTTTGTCGCTCCCAACCGCCCCTACTCGCCAGATTTGGCTCCCTGAGACTTCTTCCTTTTCCCCAAGATGAAATTGGCAGGAGCACTGGGAGCGTCCTAAGCGTGGCAGGAGTACTGGGAGCGTTCTAAGCGTGGCAGGAGCACTGAGAGGGGTGTATCGCTGCATAAGTTGACTATCTCAAAGGAGAGGTTGTTGTTTTTTTATAGGCGCAGTCCCGGAACGTTTTGATCACAGCTCCTAGCTCACATCCTCCTATATCTTATGCATTCCCTATTTATGTAGGGTCACTGCTGCTATTTGCATTCTATGCATCAGGTTATTTCCCTGAATCTGGGATATCCCATATCGTTAGTATACTGTATCTACACATACAGTCACCAGTAGCCTTGTGTTACACAAATTAATAGTCTACCTTTATGTCCACTCTCTCTCGTTGATCCAGCGATCAGCTAAACAGGCTTTCACTCAGCTGTTCAGCTCTGCTGGTTTCTGGATGCATCAACTGCACTTAATAGCCTATAGTTTGATCCAAAAAAAATTCCCAGAAAAAAGGGAAAAAGCCAAGTAAAGGATAAAGTTTCAACCTAATAAATGTAGAATACTCTAGTTACCTGAAACAAACCTAATATGCTGTTGCAGTAGCCTAAAAGCTTAAGATCATTCTTCCGCATCACCACAAAGTATGTTGCCTATGGGAAAGGAGTGAAAGTAGCTTACTTAGAAAACATGGTCCATAGAAAATAGATTTGACCTCCTCTGCTCCCTCAACTTGCACCGCAGCAAGTGCCAGAATGTCTGCTGAAACATTTAACATTTTAGCAAACAAGTAAGCTCTACATTTTTTTATTTCAATACCTAACTTCAAAGTTGCAAATGTGTTCCATTAAATGAGATTCGATTATTAAATTGAATATGTAGTCTATTACGTTACGCATGTTTAGACATTTCACATTCTAGTCCGCAATAAATTCTCCAGAATGTATAGGAGATTGGCTATATCAAACTCAATCTTGTTTACAGGCTCAACATCACACAGGCTATCCTGATTGACAATATAACAGTCAGTGCGAAGGGATGTGGTAGGGCATTTTCAAACAGTTCTGACAAGTATACAACAAATATATTTTCAACAAATGTACAACAGAAGAAACACTAGTTTATTCCTTGTAAAACTGTCCAGAACCCACGGCCATATCGCCATCTTATTACATTGTAATCTCATTTGACGCATTCAGTTTAAAGGGATTGTTCGACCATACTATTGGTCGGCTTTAACCAAAACTGCCTTTGATCACGCCACTACCACTCACTTTACGCTTGTGCAACAATGCACAAACTGCTATTTCCGCCAGCCATTATTGGCCCTCGTCTTAGTACTACCAAAGAGGACCTAATAGAAAACTAGAAGACTATAGTCGTCTAATAATATTTTTTTACTAGACTTGGTGACATTGAAGATTTCAAAGTAAGGAATCTAAGTATCACTGACATTCTTTACACTTAAAGCATCAGTAAGGAGTTTTGGTCTAAAACTAGTGAGTTCACTAGCTAAAAGCCAACAGCCCAGGTGGTATTGATTAAAGGTGGCTAACTTGCTAAATTGTGTATTTTGGTGATAACTACATGGTGCACATCCTGGATCACTAGTGGGAATGACAGGTGTTTATCTGTTCTTCAAATGAACATATACCATCAAAAGTCATTTGGAAATTATATCAAAACTAGCTACTTATAAATTCATACCTCAAAAAGTGGCAAATTGTTGCATAGCGTTGCTCTAAAGGATTGGTAGAATTTGGTTACACTTAAGTCTTTTAACACTTTTGACCTTGAACCTTTTTGATGTTGAAATTAATAAATGGACAGATGACAAAATATTTGCTTTGATCTGGGTAAATTATGTTGCTTATTGCACATATTAACTGAAGACTGTCAACTCATTTTGAACATTGAAAAGCCTACTGTGTGCTGTGTGCTCATTAGGGCTGTATAATCTGTTGTTTACTGGGCAAGGGTTAGCGATCCTCTGCTGTTGTAGAGCAATCACACTTCGCATTTTCGTGCTCAAAATGCATCTCTAGTTTATTGTGTACTTCGATCCTGTAAGCATTATGAGTTTAAGGCTGCTCAGAGTTACAATGAAAGAGTTTTCTCAGGTAGCTCAGATTGTGGCTAAGAAGACAACAGACAAGTTGGGGCTTTGCATTCAAGTTAGATGCTGGGTAACCAGCTGTTTACTCATTCCTTAAGAGTGATATCTTCCAAGCTAGTAAGAAATAAGATTGCCTAGACTAGTTGAAATATTGCAGATCCATGCAGATATTTTGTATAGAGGAGGGTAGACATGACCCATATGAAATATTCATGCTGAAATGGTCATGTGTGTGATGGATGGCGATTTTGATGGAGGTTTTTACTGTGTATGACTGAGGTGCATGGATGGTTTTGGTCTTGCTTGTTTGGTTTCTTAATGATAGATTCCCCTTAAATATTAATACAAGGACTGTCACATCTAGTCCTGCATGTCTTTAAATTCCTCTCAATTCTATAAAAAACAAGAACACAACACTGCTCTGATCTGAACAAAGAGAGGTACTCATGTCTGTCGTGGTTTGCCTTAGAACAACATTCCTCACCTGGCTTTCTATTTTCACTCTTGTGAGAAGAGGAACATGATCAGAGCAATTTGTGTAGCTGGTGTGCCGACACACTGCTGTCGCCTCATGTATGATTAATAGATTTAGCTCTTAATTATGCTACTCGGCACACAGAATGGTATATGAAGCCTATATCAATATCTCCCAAGTAAACAACTCCTCTTCATTCTCTCCCGAGGGACTGTCTAACATGACAGACCCTCACTGAAGTACATTAATAGGAATGTTCCTGGATCCGAACACATTATTCGGGAGAGTATGCAATGGAAACAGATATTTCTTCTACATGAAATTGCTCATTATTGTTCAGAAAAATAAAAGTCAGCTCCATGATGATGAAGATGAAAATGGCCATTCTGTTGGCAACAGACTTTGATTTCATTATCTAGTCGTTTCATTAACTACACATTAATGAAAAGTGATCGTCATATTCTGTAGTCACCTCCACCCCTGCACAGCAGGCATCAATCACTGCAGGGAAACTCTTGCGTCGAGGAAGAGAAGGCGTCATGAATGGGAGCTAGCAACACAAAAGCCTGCGGCCACTAGATTTCTTTCAAACCCCTGCAGCCTATACATCAAAATAAAGCTTAGAACCTGTATATTTTAGCTGTAAGTACTAAATCATAAAATGAACATGACATGCCATCAGAGACTAAGGAAACATGCTAAGCTAAAGTACTGTCTTCTCCAACAACAATGTTACAGGCAGCATATTCTCCTTTTAAAATTTCCGTTCCGGAGCAGATCGTCTGTTTGTATTTTGGCCTGTGTGATTCTGCCCACTGCCCAGTGCCATTTCGACACCTGGGTTGCCAGATAAGAATGCAAACACAGAGTATCAAAGACGATGTAATTGCCATGGAACTAACCCTAACCCTAACCCTAAGAGATAATGTTTAATTCCACCCGACCAAAAACGCCTCTGCATTCTTTTAAAAAGCTGCATGACCATAGACATAGTGAAATGCAAGTAAATATTGGAGATGCTTTTGAAAGACAGACAGCTAAGAACCCAGAAGGATTTTAAGACAGATGCAGAGTTTGCAATTTTATTCCTGAACAGGCAAGCATTGAGCTTCAGCTAAGGTTAGCTAACCTTAACTAATTTATCACGGCTACTAGTAGGGATGGGCATTTCAACGTTCCAGTACTCGCATTCATACTCTGTGGTGCAGCTGGGTTATCCCAAGTAGAGCTGGCTAAAGCCGTCATGGTAACACACAAAAATATACGGCAGAAACTGCAAGTTTGACTCTAAATTGTCTCAATTTACGAATGCGATTACTCTATATATTGAATGAATACTGACCTCCAAATAGAGTAACGATACTCATGCCCATCCCTAGGTACTAGCTATTTATCCATCTTCTGGAATCCAAACCATATACCCATCTAGCTCTTCCTTTCTGTACTGTGTCTTCGATCAGGATCATACCTGTCAAGTCTCATTTGATCTGTGAGACTCACAGATTTTCAACACTCATGTCTCACATTTCTCTCACATTTCAAATGTAACAATATGCTTGCGCGTGTTGTCTTTTGTGTGGATGTGTGAGTAGTGGGGACGGCTCACGGATATTCACGGATTTCAGTCCCCCATCTCACAGATTTTAGTCATGTTAACTTGACGGGTATGCAGGGCATGCACTCTCTCTTCTCTCTGTTGCTCTTCCTCTAGATCAGGGGTGTCAAACATACGGCCCGCGGGCCGGATCCGGCACACCAGGGGGTCCAGCTCGGCCCGCCGGATGACTGTGCTAAGTGTCAAAATTACAGAAAGACATAAAGAAAGACACTTGTTTTTCTTAATACATTTCAAGGGTTGTGAATCAGAACGTCTCTTAAGAATATGGAGAGTACAAACGTTTTGTAATTTTTTTTAATCGATCCAGTAATTGCTTCAAAAACTGCGTAAAAATGCGATGTCTGCTCCGGAGGCAAACGCGCTCATTGCCACAGGCAGCAGCACTCGCTGCCCGCTTTGTGACGCGTTTGACGTCAAACGTGTCACAAAGCGAGGGAATCTGCAGAGGAGAGCCCAGGCAGATAAACAGTGGGCTGATGTCTGAGTTTTTGGTCTTTATGTTTCTAGTTTATTGTAGAAAGACCTTAAAATAGGGTTTATCATCCAAAAACCTTCACCAATGATTTAAACATAGAGACATTTTGTCGTTATGTATATGTTCTTATGCTATGATTTTACTGGTCTGGCCCACTTGAGATCAAAGTGGGCAGTATTTGGCCCCTTAACTAAAATGAGCTTGACACCCCTGTTCTAGATCCTCTGCCTCTTGTACCACTGATTATCTGTTAAATTGAGCAATGTGTTATCATTATCGGGACCTGGAAAGAAGCAACTCCAACTCCAGAAGTAACTCCAAACCCAGTCGAAATATATGAAAAACTAACGTTTTACCGTGTATTTCAGTCAATATTCATCTGTGTAAGATTTATGTATCAGCCATAGGTGTTATGGAATTTTGACTCACTGTCCACTAACACCTTAAAACCCTACCAAGTATTTCATAGTATTTAATCAGCAATCAACAAGTTCAAGTGATTTGTAAAGCTAGCAACGGACTCTGCTCTTGTAAAGTAGCAATTCACGTTCCCCTAGTCAACTGCAGTAACGTTAAAACATCAAGAAACACATCGCTGGAATTGAAGATTATTCCCCTCAACTAAAATATATTTTTCTATATCCCTTTACTGGAAATAGTTTCTATTTCCAAAGCAAAACTAAATATTTTACAGAGATACAGAGACAGATAAAGGCAACACTGTACACAGCTCTACATTAACAGGCACAACAACCACAGGAGGCTCTTATCCTATGCTGCTGATGGAATAATATGGAACAGTTCAGATGCCGGTGCCCTTAACATTAAATCCACCCACTCTAAATATGTGTCATGATTCACTGTGGATAAACAAACACTGATGACTTTTGAATTGACACTGATGCTGGAATGAACTGCTCTAGAAAGCACACTACAGGAATTTCTCGATAACGCTGGCAGCAGCGGTGCTCTTGCTAGTGTTGACACCGATGCACGCCCACCCCCCCCATCTCCCACTTCCCCCTCACACCCTGCGCATTCTCTTTATTTACATCAAGTGGAAAATCAGAAAAAAAAGCCAAGTGCAAGTGCGGTGACAGCTGAAGCGTGGTGGGCAGACTGCACATGCATCACACGCCTGACCCGCCTCTCATGGCCATGGCTCAGTGCACGCCTGTTAGCCGCTCACCAATACCAATCAAACGCGCCGGCATGCTGCTCAGGTTTTCACTCTGCTTCACATGAAGTGCACCTTTCAGAGGACCCAAGCACGCAACGTCAGGTCCCACTTTATTTTCGGTAGTCCTTCTCGCTATGCAACAAGACGAAATCATGGCGAGGGTTACTGACATGTGACAGTATGAGAAGTACAATTTACTGAAGTACACTACACCTGAGGATACTTGTGGGACATGGGTGGGAGAATAGAGTGGGACACGGGTAATAATGAATTTCATATGAAGTTTTAAGTATACTCATTGTTAATGTGTTGTATTTTCCCTCTTCTGCCTATTCCATCAAGTCTTTCTCATCTAGCTTGTTTGATAGTAGTGATGACTGCCACTGTATGGCAAGCCTCCATACTGGCAGGTGCACAATGGCTAAACAAAGAAGTATGAATACACACACACACACACACACACACACACACACACACACACACACACACACGTACCTATGAGTCAGTTCCCTGAGAAGTCACATTATTGATTACTGATAATGTGAGAAGAAGAGAAGGGAAGCGAAACAAGAAATAAAGCTTATACGAGACCAAATCAGAAAGGAAAAAAAACACCACAAGACAAGAACTCGAGAAACTCGAAAATGAGCAATCTGACTCCGTGAAGATATATGGTTGAGAAAGGCTTTCCGTTGTGAGCAAAGGAAATCAATGACTAAAAGTACCTCTCTGGACTTCAGGTGGCCATGTTGGCTAGTGGATAATTTTTTTTTCTCCCCTCATTCTCATGTCACGAGCCTTCACTCCCTGCTGGAAATCTTGCCGTGAGCCACAGCAAGGCAATGAAACGCATCCACAAAACTTTATGGACATTCATGAATAATTATGATGACACACTGTGTTACTGCTGGCTCAGGAGGCCCATCTTTGGTTCCAGAGCCCATAAAGATGGCTATTAAATCTAGCATTAATTGCGTTAAACACGGCTGAGTGACACAGACGTTCCAGACAACATTTAAAAAAAATTAAAAAATTGAGCAAGGTTGGCTGCATTACACCCTCACAACAACAACAACAGGAGAGATAACCAAACATACAAGAGAAATAAGCAAACAAAAACTGGTCAACCTTGGCATTTTTCAAACGTATTCCGTCCTCCTTGCCGATTCAGTGCCAGCAATTCCCAAATGCAAATGTATTCAGTCGAAATTCTGGCCTCATTTCTTCATCTGAGCGCACTAGCAAACAGACATACATAAACATACTGTGCACGACTATATGTATGTGTATGTACTGTATGTATGTATCTATATATACCGTATCTATCTATCTATCTGTGTGTGTGTGTGTGTGTGTGTGTGTGTGTGTGTGTGTGTGTGTGTGTGTGTGTGTGTGTGTGTGTGTGTGTGTGTGTGTGTGTGTGTGTGTGTGCTACATATGGAGAAAGGATAGGCCTGTCTCTTACATTCCTTATAGCAGCAGCAAAAAAATAAAAAACCTTCAAAGCAAAGTCACACACTCACACACAGACCACATCAAGACACTGTATTCTATCACACCATTCTAATGAACTCCAACTCTGAATTTGAAATTCTCTATGAGGAGGCTATCTCTAGTGTAGGAGGAGGGCTTGGGATCCTCTAGGCAGCACCTGGAGCGGGTACACTCCATCTCTCTCTCCCTCCCTCCCTCCCTCTCTCCCCTCCCTCCCTCCCTCTATCTCCCAGAGGGAAGGTCTGGCTGTGTCCAGACAGCTCAGCGACCTCCCCTCAGTATCTCCAGCAACCGCCTGGCAATCATACTTTTCTGGCATGGCAGGGTTGTCCTCAGTACTCTCTCAGGTCGGTGGTAAACGCCCATGCAACATCTCGGGGAGATTATCGATCAGCGTCCGCTGAGGAGACGGTAAACAAACACTAACCCACACACACACACAGGCCCTGGGGGGGTGATGAACACAAAGAGAGGCTAGGAACCACAATGAAGCCAAAAGGCCAAAAGCTCATTTCGATTCACTATTCATTGAGAGTCTCAATCTGAGATTTCCACACAAAGTGTTTGCTTTAGAACAGGGCAGCAGAGACAGAGTGAGAGTCATCCAACAGCCCCTGGCCAAAGAGCAAGATGCTGAGCCCAAAACTGCTTCTGATAGGCCTGGCAGAGGATTTAATGTCTGATTAAGTTTAAAAGAAAACATACTACATGGTAGATAATCCAATCCATTTATAAGTATGGTATACATTTATATTTACCATCGAGGAGTCATTAAAGCTGTTGCTTCATGGACACGGACATTGAACTCCATGACTTCATGTTTCTCGTTAATCATGATTCAGTTTCTTCGGCTCTGTCACACGTGAAATTTGTATGGCCATAAAATTCAGCTCAGGCTTTTAGTCATCTTGTCCACTGGGTATCTCAGTTCAGAGCAAAGGCCTCTGTGAGTATGTTGTTATCAAATAAAGGGAGATTTTGCACCAATCTCATCTACTTCATACAGTCTCTGTAGGATGACATCAAGGTCATTGTTATTCAGCTACCCAAACTGACAGTGACAAAGATGGAGAAAGAGGGAGGGGGAGACAGAGGGAAATGCAGAGCACGTGCCATGGAGGTGGCTGCCTCTCCAAATAGACTCCATCACTTGAAGCTAAATTAAACAAGCTGTTCAAAATCAGCTCTCAAGGAATGACGGCACAAGTGTGGAGCACAGCAGCCACAGATCCAAAAATAGTCACCTACAAATTTACTCCTATAACCTAATGAGGAAATGTGGCTTGAGCCACCAAAAAACCACACAAAGTCTGAAACATCACACGTCTTTATCTTAGTGCAACAGCGCATCAAAGACTATAGCCAAAGCACAAAGACCTTAGCCAGTAAATTACAGTAGCTGCAGTCAGGTCATGCTTACTTGTCACTCAAATTTACTCTATAGGGGTGTAACAGCACGTGTATTTTCTATCCCAAACCGCCACAGTATGGACATTATAGCTTGGTACATGCAGTCATATGGAGAATACGTGGTAGCCTATATGCAAAGTTTGTCGAACGTAATGCGGAATCAAATTTCACAAAGCATTTCACAAAGCACGAGTTCCACCTGGAATCCTTAAGCTGTAAGTCGTTCATGGTTTACATTTTACTGCTTAATACTCTACAGGCTGTACAAACTACCTCTGGGGGGACTATACAACACTAGGTGGAGCGAACTCTAACTTGCACTACTGTCTGTTCAAAGTAAATTAAAAGAAAAGTTGTACCGAACCCGTACCAAATGGTCTCCAAAGAGCTCCAAGCTAATACCACTGCACAAATGGGCTTACCACAAGCCAAAAGGTTCACACCAGCTACTGAAAATTCAAACACACAGCTCAGGTCACAGAATCACACTGCTCTCAAAACTTTTCACTCAGTGTCACTGGTTAGGTTTAAGCACCTCTCAACCTGTCATACCGAATTTAAAAAACGAACTATGCCTACCTAATCTTCAGTGGTGTATCGGGCTCAAGGCAGCTTTACATGCTAAACTCATGAGCAGACAGCAAACCAGAGGTATAGTCCACTGCACGACTCCGAAGCTTACCCCCACCCGGGATAAGACCAAGCACAACAAACAAAAACAGCAAAGCAAAATAACAAACAAGTGCTTCGATGGAAGGGCAGCACAGCCACCCAGCTGTAGTACTGTAATTAAAGAGATTTTGCTCAACCACAGTGAACACTGTCAACCTTCACTAACACTATACAAAACTCTGTATGTCAAAAGTTCAGTCTCTACAAAAACAGTCCAAAAGATCCTGGACGAGTGGAGACCTACAGCTGAGTTTTATTTCAATACAGAAATAATTTAAGTTCAAATCTAAGGGATAAAAGAACTGCAAGGCCAGTGGGGGTGTAGAGGGGCGTAACAATGTCAATTCCTTTCAGCAAGATCTAAAAGTAAAGTTTTCTTCAACAGAAAAAGTTGCATACAAGAATGCATTCATACATATCATATAGAATATGTACCTATATATAAAGAACTATATATAAAGAATAGGTTTGGAAGATATGAGTTTTGGCTGAGCCAAATTATTCAGACAAAATATGACAAAATACGAATACACTCATTTTCTTCTCACAACACGGGAACGCTGCACATTCTGTGCCATTTTCTTCTAGAAAATAAATCATTTGTTATAATCACTGCCAGCACACCGAGATCCATTGGCCATGTTCATTCTGACTCACATCTGCGCTGGTGATTGGCTGTGTACATACACACCACAGAATAATGCCCTTGCACAGGTAGTCGTGGTGACGGCTGGCAGCTGCATTCTTCACTTGGCCAGCGTTCGGGCAGAGAGAGGGATGGCCTGTCAGGCTTCTATCTGAGCCCGCAGTGCGGGCCTATTAGTGCGACTGAAGGGCCGTGTCCCAGAAAGACATAAATAATGATACAAATGGAGCAGCAACATCCTCGCATCCTCAAAGACACATTTGCCGCACCAGCATCCAAAAAACCCACAAAATAAATATATAAAACATGGCATGTTGAAGAAAAAATGACACACACACACACACACACACACACACACACACACACACACACACACACACACACACACACCTCTTGAGTTCTTCTGGGCTGCTGCAGAAGTTCCTTTGAAAAAAATTAAGCTGCAGTGTTGTTTATTTATGCAAGCTTTATTTTTTATGATGAATGAGATCTCACTTGGATTCACAAAGGTAGTCTCAGGTAAAGAGACAGTTTACAAGAGACAGTGGCACTCTAATAAAATCACTGTAGGAAAAAAAGGACTACAGTAAAAGATCGATAACATTCCAAACATCTCAAAGGTCAATACGTTAACAACAAAAACAAGAGTGAACAGGTGTCTCAGTAATTCCTCATCCTTCATGCTGTCAGACTGCAGCCTGATATCTGTTTCAGCCCAGGATGTCCTCTACCATCGCCAAGCCAAGTCTCATGCAGACACACACACACACACCTACGTACCGTACACACACACCTCAAAGGACATTTGTCTGTCTCTGTCTGTCTGAACACCACACGGATTCACCCCGGCGCTTTTAAACAAATGGAGAACCTTGTCAGCAGATGAGAAGGAGAGAGCGAAGCGACCTTGTCTGTGTCGACCGAAAAAAGAAAAAAAAACTGATTGGGTGTTCAGCCAAAGCTTAATGTTCAGGCAAAAAAAAGAAAAAACTACAATCTCCCTATGTCTCAGACATGGGGGAAGTGGGCATATGGTTGGGGGTCCTTGAAATGCCAGCTTTCAGGGCTGGGTTGTTAAACCACACAAACAGATATGTATGCAGGCTTTCAGATACCGGTAAACTGAAACATACACACATGCACATCAAAACAAACACACACACACACACACACAAACACAGACTCTCACACACACTCATAGACAGGTGCAAGCCCATGGTGCCCTCAATTCTTGCGTGTGACATTTTAAAATGAATGATCTTTGGGTGGAGGACGGATGGAATTTCATTTGAGCAATGAAATTACCCAAGGTTAAGGGAAGAAAAACAAACCCAATCAGGCCATTGATTTTCAGACAAAAGGCTGCCTCGTGGTGATCCATTGAAGGCCATAACCAGAGCTCATAAATAAAGGGGCTTATACAGCGGCAAGGGCCCGGTGCTGTGCTGATCCCCCGAACGGTGAGAGGCTAACAGCAATTTTTCTGCTGTCTTCACCCCCATTAGCTAATATGTTTTCATGTGTTGAATGGGTGCTTTCACAAGTGCTCTCATTACCAGGTTAACTTACAGCTGACTTACTAAAGCACATGTGGCAGAGTTACATATTTTTCCCAGTTACCCCCCCCCCCCCTCTTCACTCTCTAATAGGTAATTGATAGTGACATGGGGGTGGTAATAAAATGGGTTCTTTGGGGATGGTAATAAAGTGGGTTCTATGGGGATGGTAATAAAGTGGGTTCTATGCAGAGTCCAATGCTGATAATGGTAATGGGGTTGCGACAGCTGATTAAAAAAAGGTGAACAGAGTGGTTCTGGTGACTCAGGTACTTCTGAGTGCACTCTTTCTCTTTCTTTCTTTCTCTCTCTCTCTCTCTCTCTCTGTACTGCTTAAGTCATCATTCTCTCTCCCAAGGCCTCAGTCTGCCGTGTGCTGTCAAACACTATGAACATTAGCGCTAAACTTCCATTCAAAACACGATCTCGCTTTCTCCTAAGACATCCACTTCAGATGTCCCTCAGTCAGCATTGCGAGTGCTACAGATCGAAGCATCTGCAATGGAAAGAGACAGAAGCACAAAGACATTGTAACATCACTGGCATCAGACGTCAGCACCGCATGTTCGAGTGCAAGCAGCGCACGCAAAGTTTCAGGTGAGTCTCAGGTGAGTCTCAGGAAAAAAACAGACACCCACATTTATCAAGGGATGGCCCTGCTTGAGAGCTGCGCATCTCCAGGTCCTTCTTTTCTGCTCACACCCATCAGTGCCAAAATGGAAATTAATTGAATTAGACTGAAGACATCCCAATGTGGCACATAAAACTGTTAAGAAGAAAACAGTTGCTGAGTCTCACTTCAAAGCCCCCCTTTATATCGGTCAAGACACAGCATCCGACAAATCAGACTACCTGGACTTAAAAGCCTTTTTTCCTAGGATTTTTCCAAGGCCTATAACGTTCCCATCAATATCTTCTGCTCCCCATCCCAACCACCCTTCCTAGTTCACCGTGCACAGGGAGTGAACAAGGGAAGAGCAAAGTGCTACGTCAGAAAATCCCGCGCCCCGTGAGCGAGACATTCCTGTGAAGAATAGAGGTTTCTCGGGGGCGCTCGAATCCTGTAAAGCGAGAATTTCACACGTCTGCTTTTGCAGCACTGCTGATAATTCTGTTTGAAAAAAAGCCCCCAGAATGCCACTGCGAAACAATGCCTTCAGATGCAGAGACGCAGAACATCAGCCCTCGCTGAGCCAGTTAACCACATCAGCACCGTCATCACCATCCCTCTCGCACACTCCAGACATTTCCACAAAGAGCTTCATGTTTTTTTCCAAAGCTCAGAGCTATTCTTTCAAATGAACAAAAAAATTCCATTTCCACTTTAAATTTTCAAAAGATTGTTTTTTTCCCAGTGGGGGACATTAAACCACAATGCACATGCATGTGTGCATTCAAAGCAGAAGAGTAGCTACATTTTCAACCACACCAACAGTAGTGTACTAATATTGTGATAAAGTAGATAAAGTAGATAAAGTAGTAACGAAGCTACGCCACAATGGTCTTGACTAACTGCAGTTCTCCAAACTTGTTAGTCACAGGGGCTTACCGCCAGGTGGATTCTTAACGACCAAAAACTGCTTGGCTGCATATGCACAGGCACTTTTAAAACCTAATGTGTAGGAAAATGAGATTGATCACCAAAACGTCCTCCTGCAAAAAAGAAATGGCATCTAGCTTTTGGCTCATTGGCTTAACTCATCTCTGTAGAGGGACACCAGGGGGAAGGCGTTCTAATGAAGTCTTTTATAATTCTCACTCCCGCTGAAGTCTCCAATCTGTCTCCGACCCACACGCACAAGTAGAGCCATCACTCCACGAGCGGAGGCCCCTGACCGAGCAGCGGGATGCGGGAGGGGAGGCAGGGGGTCGACCTGTGGCCAAAGCGAGCTATAAGGAGGCCCCGCGGCAAGTCATTCAATTACAGAGCTGCTCTCTCCCTTGGGGCTGACCCCTTCTAGCATGCTGCTTCCCATCCGATGCTGGAGGTCATCTGTTTAAAAGGAGAAAAAGCAATAATGAAAGAGAAAGCCTCCAGGAAAAAAATGAAGACCAGTAAATGAAGACAACAGCCTCAATCGAGTCTTTTTCTAGCACTTCTGTCTTTCTGATTTTGTGTGTGTGTGTGTGTGTGTAGGGGGTTGGGGTGGGGTGTTGGGCCAAGAACTAAAATTCTCTCCATTTCTCTTTGAACCTCTGAGCTCATCTTGCTCTCCCCAGCTTCAATAACCACCATATAACAACAGCCAAAAAAAAGGATGGGACGACACTCCCCAGGGCACTCTATCTTTCTTCTTCACTCCTTCTCATTTCATCCCTTTCTTTCTCCATATTCCTCCCTTCCTCCTCTTCCTCTTCTTTCAAATAATATCCCGCAGTGCTTATCTCGTCCATTTAACACATTTGCAGGCACTGCGCCCTGTCATGTGTTATCAGCTGGCTGGGTACAGACGTACATGTTAGCGTGCGCTAGTGAGCTAGCGCATTTATGCAAAAAGCCGTCAGTCCAGACATTCCAGCTAGGCCCCAAAGCATAGTACTCCCTCTCTCTATCTCTCCCTAACCCTCTCTCTCTGTCTCTCTCTGTCTCCCTCTATCTCTCTCTCTCTCTCTCTCTCTGTCTTACTCTTCACCACTGGGGAAGGTAATGCAGCAGCCTGGCAGCCCAGGAGGCCTCACTTAGTATGCTGCCCACAGCTCATGGCAACCCGCTTGGGTGTTTGGAGTCTGGTCCCACTGCATGCTGCATGTGTGTGTGTATGTGTGTACGTGTGTGTGGAGTGTACTGTGTTAGTGTGTCTGAGTGAAAATATAAAATTCTCTGTGTGTATAATGTGTGTGAGTGCATGTGTGCGTTTAGGGTGTCAATCACACTAGAGCCGACTTTTTTTCGAGAATCCTGTGGTTCACGGGATTCCTGTGGGATTCCCGCAGGATGGGAGTCAATATCACATGACTGGGACGGGACACAAAGTCAATGGGAGTAGGTGGGTCGGGAATCATAAGAACAATAGGTCCGTTTTTGTATATAAATTTGCAGTTCTAATATAAATAAACGTTATTTTCTTCATTTAGAACATAATGCTTGTTTCTGTTGTCTTTTTTATTCTCACCTGTCTGCTCTGACCAGTTCATGAGGTGTGTGGATTGACGATGCATGGGTGCAGCCACCAAAGAAAGGCCATTGCCAACAACCGAGTCGGAGTCAGACTGAGGGCAGACAGTGTTGCAACGCAGAATAAAGGACAGTGATCCATGTGTCACAATGGCAGAGCATTCGGGCAAGTCTAAAGTCGAGAGTGACGTTGTTAAAACTCTGCATCCTGTTTGTGAGACATGTAAACTAGTTATGAAATACACCACTGACTTGGGGACGTGTGGCCTTCAGAGACTCGCTTGTAAAGCAGGTGGTAGGGAAATGCAGCCGAAAATGTGCTTGCATTTGCAGCCAGAAAATAAACACAACACAGTAAAGGGGTCATTTTACCGGGATTGGAATTGGACATTTGTTTTTATCTGTCATGGGATTTGGACAGGACAGGAGTATTTTTGTAGGCGTGGTATGGGACAAGAGTGAAAATCGCACTACAGCTTTTCTCTCATGCACTGCACATGTGCTTGGCTTTGCCTCATTTCCTCTCTCCCTCTCCAAATCAGCAGGGTCCCTCCAGGCAGCCGTGACACCTTTCAGGCTCATTACAGCACCCAGGGTCACTGATTGGACCACCTACAAGCCCCCTGTGTCCAGCCTGCTCGCCCCGTCTTAAGCTGAAAATAGGCTCAAAACCAGCAGAGAGAAAAAAGGAAGCCATTTCTGTGAGCATGGAAACCAGAGTCATGATCTAAGTAGACATCTTGAGAAAAAGTCCAGTGCCTCGGCCAGCGCTAGCGCCAGAGGGCCTAGCATGTGGCACGAGGAGCCAAAGGCCGAGAGGTCAGGGAGGTCGTGGCTCTTAATTTTGGAATACGGATGATTTCTTACGGATGAGTGAGCAAGTTGGCACAAGCGATGAGGAGGAAGAGGAGGATGAGGAGGACAGAAATGGCGATGAAGATGATGACAAGCCATCAGGCACGGCACAGGCGCTCCGAGGCTTCCACTGATGCCTGCTGATGGGGTGGATGGGGAGCCCACATTGCTTGATGGAGCCGGGGGGTCAAGCAGGTCAAGTGTGAGGGCATCGCTGCTGTCGAGCGGACGGCATGGCAGGGGAGTTTCACAACAGCAAGAAAGAAGGGAGACAGAGAGGGAAGAGGGAAGTAAAGAAAGAAAGGAACAAAGGAAGAAAAGGATGAAAGAAAAGAAGAGGAAAGAAAGCGTGAAAGCAGTTGGAGAAAAGCACAGTAAAAATGAGCGTAAAATGAGACAAGGGCAGGTAAGAGAAGTTAAAGGACAGAAGAATATAAGACATGGATGAAAAAAAACCAGCAAGGAGGGAAAGGCAGAGAGCGAGCAGGAAAAGATGATGCATGAAGAACAAAAATGGCTAAACATATCACCTCAAACATGATCAGAAAAAAAGTATCATTTTGAGACTGACATTTAATAAACAGACACAGACATAAGAAGTAAGACTTCATTCTTTTACACAAGTCTGACTTGGAAAAGCCCCGACTGCCTCTGACACAAATCTGCGTTTTATGCACAAGCACCAGTGGCGGTGCGTCAATACAGGGCGCAAGGGCGCCGCCCCTCCTAAAATTTTGAGATGAAAAAAAAAAAAAAAAGTAAAAAAAACATTATATACCAAACAATTAAAATAGGAACTGTACTGTGTTAACGCGTTACATGTGTGTGGGAGACCGTAAGCCCCTGCCAACAACCACTTAAATGTGACCAAATATAATATATTGCCATTCGTTATCACTGAGATAAGCCCCTCCTCCCTGGAGGGGCGCCGGCCAAATGGAAGTCAATGGGAGCTCTCATACTTTTCTGCAACATTTGAGCAAGGACAGCTTCTCATTGGCGGATGAAAGTTCGATCCTGGGGCGCAAAATTTTGCGCCCTGACCAATGACATCGTTTCTTATTTCAACGCGACTAGACTATTCGTCAAATCAGAGACCTTTATCATTCCCTTACATCCCATATACATCTCACGTATCTACGAGAGCAACATAGCTAGCAGAGACTTTGATTCTGTGAGTATGCCGACTGAAAACTTTCGAATCGACGATCAGATGTCGATAAGAAGAGACTGAAAGACATGGGACCCGAACGTCCGGATTTAAAAATGCAGCAGCAGAGCATCGACCGCGGGAGGACGTACACCCGTAGCTTCTCCTCAAGCGTGTATGCTAACCGGAGCTGGTTAGCTGGTTGTTCAGTGAGTGATGCGTTTTTTTGTTTTCCCTGCCTGTTGTTCCAAAGTCCTGGGACTGAAACAATCTGGACTGCAACGGGGATGAGGGATCTAAAGCACTTCAACGATACATTTAAGAAGCACGAATCTTGCCGCAGCCATCTAACTAACAGCCTGAAGCTAAGCCTCTTTGGAAGACTGAGTATTGCAGAGCAGTTGGACGAAGGGTACCGAATTGGCATTCGAAAACATGTAGTATCATCCAGTGTTTCTGAATCTATTCTGCTCTAAACCTCTAGTATAATCCAGTATTTCTGAATCTATTCTGCTCTAAATTACTGGTATCATTCAGTCTTTCTCACTCTATTCTGCTCTAAACCTCTACACCCTGTGTTTTTTTTTTTTATCTACTCTGTTTTAAACTTGTACACAATGTTTCTGAATCTAGTCTACTCTAAACCTCTACTACCCAATATTTAAACCTCTGGAACCCAACCCAATGTTTCTTAAACCATTCTGCTCTAAACCTCTCATGCCCAATTTTACAGTTTGTTGAGAGTTGTTAGTGGACAGTGTTGAGCACTGTGTTTTCATGAAATAAATCTTTTGTTTTTTAATATATTCTACTCAAAACCTCTCTTGTGTTTTTGTTTTCTCATTGTGGAGTGCTATTTAAACCGCACTGCCCAACTGCGCCTATAGTCTATATATGTCTATGATTGCGCCCCCCCCCCCCAAAAAAATAAATCACCAGCCGCCACTGACAAGCACACACCCATCTGACACACCATATGTAGTGACTTCCTGGCTGACTGCAACCATCAAAAAAACTCCATCACACACAGTGAAAAACCTCTCCAAATGGCACTACGGCAAACAGTAAAGTGAACTCCGTAGTGTAGAGATGTAAAGTGAACTCTGTCAGAAGTATCCATAAATAAAGAAGAGTTGGTCATTTATTTTAAAAGGTTTCAATTGAGTGGAATGGTCCAGTGCTCTTAGTAAAAAGTTGCATTTGAACCTGAAATCGAGTGAAACTCATTTTTTGTACCTGTATATGTGTATGCTTCAGTTCGAGTTAGGTCAAACAGCTGTGCATACTGGATTAGTGGGGAGATTGTATTCATGCATCTGATATTTATACATGCTGTGACTCAGAAGTGATTTTATGCTGTCAGCGTGGTCTAAGGCAGTCTTACATTTCAACCTTGCCAATCAAATGAACACAAGCGGAGAACATATTGAGTTCATTGATTCTGAATTGTTCCTGGGACAAATTCTAATTGATTCCAGCATGAGACCAAGAACAGAAGCGAAGAGCCCCTTAAAGATGAAATCCATGTCTTTGAAGCCTGTTTGCTTTTCTGAACATGAGGAAATGGAACAAGGGGAATCTATTTAAAATGCAGCAGACATGCTTGCTCCTTTTACATGTGAGGGAGGGAGAAAAACAGCTTGACATTGAGACAATGACAATCTAGGAGCCTGGCCACACCGAAGAAAATGTAATAATTATCTGTAAGTGGGAAGACTTAAAATGAAATCCTGACTAAATTCGGACATCATGAGCCTGTTATGGCATTTGTCCATTAATCATCTCTGTCCAAACGTTCCTCCTTCTGTTGTTGTAAGTTCTGGTCCCATCTAATTGGTTGAAAGATGTTCTAATCATTCTGTTATTGTTCATAAAAGCTCAATTTTTTGACCTGATACATACCTAGTTGAAATTCGAATGGAATTTCTTTCTTGGAAAATGTCTAACACAACAGAGCACTTATGGTGAAACTGTAGGGGGGGGAGTAATAGGAAATATTATATCTTGCTTTCCTGATTGAATTCATTTAAAATCAGTTGTTGAAACAACAAAATACACAACAAAAACATTTGAGGTCGCGCATTATCATAAATAACAGCAAGGCTGTAGGCCTTTGACACTATAACCATGCCACAGCCATGCTGGTATTAGAAATAAGCCAGTGTCTCTCATGTTCTGCTGCCTAATTGCAGTATGTGCTGAAGTAGTGAAAAGCGTGAGCAGCAGGGGAAGTAAATGTGTAAATTAAAAAAAGAGGGAAAAAATTAAAATAAAATAAAAAATACAAATGAATATCCACCTTGAGACCTTGATCTTGGCAAAAACAATGAGCCCACCGAAAACAACTTGCACAAATACAGCTGCCTCATTCATGGGATGAAAAAGGTGATACTGCCGTGGAAGAATAAAACTAATTGGCATAGTAATGAGGTATAAATTTACTGCGCCGAGACCCACGGAGACAGAGAGAGCGCGAGAGAGCAACGTTCTCAGTTAATTACAGAACAATAACGCAGCGAGAAGCGGCTTCGCTTACCTCTTCCAGTTCTGGCCTCTCACTATCCCAGCCAATTAATTCAGCCTACAGATCACTGGGTCCCAATCACCGCTAACAGGAACTCTCTCTCTCTCTATCTTTAATGTAACTTTCAGGAGATAAAATGGATGGCTGGAAATTTGCGGCACATTGCCAATCACCCGTCCACTCCTTGCGGGAGCATGGGTCCGTATTCATATTTGATGAGCAGCTATAGCTCAAATCAAAGACTAAAGCTCCTAAGGCTGGCAAAGAGCTTAGATCACATGAGAACATTGGGGGGTGGAGGTGGAACAGACAAGATAGTTAATGAAATTGAAGGTACAAAAAAGGCTGTGGAGTGAGAAAAAGAGAGAGAAAATGGCAGAGTTATAGATAAGAGAAAGATGGGTATGAAAAGGAGAAGGCATGAGAGGTAAAAACAGGCAGAAAGAGGTAAAGAAAGATAGTAAAGATAGTAAAGTACCAGAGAGTGGCTGGTGGCCATATGCTTCGCCACCATGCCCACATCCTGCCAGCCCTGCTTCGTTCACGTTTCCATGAAATGTCAGCCTTTTCAGCGACTGCTGAAAATTGAGCAGCAAACTCGTCTTGACCTCAGGCTAGAAGGAGCGAGAGACTCGGAGAGAGAGGGAGGGAGAGCGAGAGAAAGGGGGAGCGAGCGAAGGGAAAAAAGCCTTGTCATTTCCACACTGCTGAGAGCAAACTAATCTGTAAGGCTTGGCTGAGGTGGGGGTGGGGGTGGTAGGGAGGTGGGGTGTGTGTAGGGCGGGGGCACCAGGGGGGGGACCGGCGGCAGCTGCCACAGATGAGCAGCCGCTCCTTATTAGAAAAAAAGAAAAAAAGAAAACGTCTCCACCATTTATTTCTGAACGTTAATTTCAGTGCGCTATCGGGCCCCGTTTCAGGGGTGAGGAATGAAGGAAGTGCGGTAACAAATTGCTTTCATGTTCGGGAGCGCCTTTCCCACCGGACACTGCTGGAGCGGGGAGAGGCGTCCGCTCTAATTAAATTCCCCTGTCGTATTTAAAATGATAAGATGTAATTAGAACGTTTTAATTCCATTTATATATATAAAAAAAAGACGCACCACTTTTTGGCTCTTCCTCCTCCCCCTTCTCCACGCTCTGCTCCTTCCTGAGGTGCATGTTTTTGGCGCATATTTCGGTGTGTGGCGGAATGCTGGAGAACTTCCGCATGTAGTTATAATATTGCTGTAGAGATGACCGTCATCATTGTTTGGCTGTTGGAAGCACGGCCAAACAAACACACGTGAACACACACACACATCCACCTACCAATCTAGCTGCTGTGTCTGTTGTATCCAATCCTTGATGCACACAGACAGGAGGTAGCACTCACTCACACATACCTGCACACACATACTGTCACACACACTCACATTCCCACACACATATACACATACCTCAGCATCCATCCATCCATCACTTGTCCGGTTGTACGTTTTCCGAAAATTCATCTTCACAGCACACTTACTCACACACCCGCTCACAATCACAATCACACACACACACACACACACACACACACACACACACACACACACACACACACACACACACACACACACACACACACACACACACACACACACACACACACACACACACACACACACACACACACACACACCTGTCACTCCACCATACATCCTTTCCACAGATGGCTGCCCCTATCTCTGCGAACACAGGCTGCTTCTCCATCACCTGTGGTGAGAAGTGAGAGGAGATTACAAAAAAGGGAACTAAAAAAAATAAATAAATAAATAACACAGCTATCCACCTCTCACTTTCTCCCTCCCGCCACACACTCCTGTCCTCCATCATCCACTTCCCCTCCCCGACGTTGCGGGAGGGGACGGAAGACGTGTGACTCCACGGGGGAAAGCTTCTCCAGTCACCTTCAGCCTCACCACACCGGCCTCGCTCTCCAGAGAGAGAGAGATAGAGAGGAGAGAATGTGTCAGATGAGATCAATAGGAGTCCCAGACATTAAGGGGCCTTTCTTTCATTCTCTCTGAATGGAGAGCGTCCCACCTATAAACGCCAACCCCCCCCCCCCCCCCCCCCCCCCTTCAGTTTCAATAGGGGGTAAAAAGGACGGACACCATTAGAGGCAGCTTCCTTTCTTTTCTTTGGTCCACCGTTCTATTCTTTCAGCTCTTTTTCTCCCAGACTTTCTAAATTAATCCTTGTCCCACTTACGAGACGAGAAACCAGCTGGTGGTTGTCTGGTTTTGTGAGGGAGAGGAGACGGTGAAGGTTGAGTTAAAATGGTCAGGTGAGGTATGGTGATCAGAATGGAGGGAGGTGATCTGAATGGTGGAAGTATGACAAGCTGACAAAGGCCGACAAACAAAACTGCTCCCCACATTAGAATTCACAGCATCATCTGATGGGAGGGTGGATAAGTCAGTAAATAAGGAAGTCAGCAAGCAATTAAGCGAATATATAAACAGGCCATCTTAACAAGGACAAAGAAAATTGCAAAGGACTAACGAGTACCTTGGAAACAGGTGGGTGCGTGGAGGGACAAAAAAACATGTGAACCATAGCCATGTTTTTCAGCTGTCGCTTCCTTCCGAGTAATGATTCATTAGCCAAAAACAGCCCATGAGTTTGTTTTTCAGTGGCCAGGGAAAAGTTATGAATGCGGGGGAGGGAAGGAGGGCTTTAAGTGGATACAGAAGAGTGGGAATGAGGGGTAGTATTATGAGACAGCCATGCTGCCTAATGGGTTTAGAAATGTCTGCTAATAGATGGCATCTCTGTAAAGCCGTTTGCCTGAGGAAGTCTAATGAGCACTCTGTCAGGTGGGGGGGGGTTGGGCTATGGCACACTCTCTCCATTTGGTTGACATCTGTGTGTGTTTGCTTTGAGCTTTGACGAGGCAGGCTGTGAAACAGACACACGCAGACACACTCACACTCACAGACACATACAAATATGCAATCACCACCTGTCACACAAATCAGATACATCATAGAGTGATAAGGGAGACGCGGGCTAGGTGATTGGAATGCTGAACGCCAGGCAGAGAATGAAGGTAATTACTGAGTCCAACTACAGGTGTGTGTGTGTGTGTGTGTGTGTGTGTGTGGATGTACATGTGTGTACAGAAAAGAAAAAGAGCAAATTAGTTGGAGAAATTAGTGTGTGTGTGTGTGTGTGTGTGTGTGTCACACGATAGATGACAGCATCTCCTTTCACACAAGCTCTTCGCAAGAACACTTCTACACTAACAGTCTGTTATATGTGGGCAGTTCACACACAGTTTCCAATAATGTTCCCACAGTTCCCTCCCTTTCCTGCTAGACTGTTGTGCTATGCTACAAACACACACACACACACACACAGTTCACTCCCCACCATTGCAAAGACAGTGGGCTGTAATATATGCCACCCTTCCACTCAGTCAATCTATTCCACTCGTACTTGCTGAGTAGGCCAAATTGTCCCCATTGCTTCAAACTGAAACAGGCCACAGTGTCTTAACACAAACCAGCAAGACAGAGTGTTCTGCCTGAATTGTAATAACTTCACTTTATTTTATTTAACAATCTGACATTAGCTGGGGTTTTTTTGGCATCCAGAAACTAGCTATGAACATGACCGCAGCACAAACGAAAGCCTTTCCAATTAGGGGAGCCCTGTGGCACCCAGGCTGGGTGAGGTGAGAGGAACCACAGAGTTTGGGTGGTTTCCCAGCGAGGCTGGCAACAGCCCGTGGACCTTTAATGACAGCGGCTACTTTGGAAGTTGAGGTAGCAACACTCAGCCGTGCACCAAAGACAGTTGATTCTCTTTCGGCAGCATTTCATTCCTCATTCAAGAGACACAAGAATGAACAGCAGCAGGACAGGTTGGGAAGGCAGCCGTGTCGATGGGATACTGTAACACTATGCTCCTCTTAGGCAGGGAAATAAAGATCAGGATCAGCATAAAGGTTTAATATGTTCTCATTGAGTTATAGCGTTCCCTCTCTTCATTTTGCCACCTACTTCAAAATCTTGCTCCAACTACTGAACAAATCCATACTTTGAAAACAGAACACTTACTCAGGAAAATAATGTGTCATGGGATGATAAAGATTAGGGCTGTCTTGCTGGCTGGCTAAAAGTTCAACACATTCTGAATCCATCCCTGTAATGACTGATATGATTTACACCATTCCTTTTACTCACTTCAACGACTCGCAACAACCACCCAGCATGTCGAAGCAGGTATGGGTAATAAGAGTAGCACTATTACGGACTACTAATGATCCGTGTCAAAAGTCTTAATAGTCTACGCCCCCTGGTGTCTAAGTGTATTGTTGGTACAACGGTTAGCGTAGCTCCCTTCCAAGCAGTTCACTCGAGCTCGATTCCTGCCGTGCCCAATTTTTATTAATTGACTATGGTCAGTAGCTTTAATCAGTTACTACTAAACATATGACCTAAGCTGCGTCATGGAGGCGTGCCAACATGGGGTCATTGAAGGAGCGCTAGCAACCAGAGTTTCCTGTGCTGAGCCGTGCCCTATTGCCCCCGTGCCGACTAAGCGCCGCACTAGGATTCACCGCTGCGGGGGAGGCAACTGTTCTTTTCACCCTCTGAAAACACTGACTCACTAAAAAAAACACCATGTTTTAGAATGGGACTATACGGAAAGAAATCTATGGAAAATGTGTCAGTGACAACAGTAGATATACTATTGCCGTGGAGAAACCATTCCAGACCGACAATATTCAAACTATTGGTACAGAATCTAAGTATGTAGCAACAGTGGACTGACTATGGCTGCGGTTCCATAGCTGTAGCCGGAGCCTATTCATATAGTGGAGACAGAAGACTGAGGGGAGTTCTCCTGCTTACTCTGGGCCGTAGGTTATCCACGATTCAAACGTGTCTTCTATTGCAGAGCTCACTCAGAGAGCAGATGCAGGAGAGGATGACATGTCGTGGGACACATAGGGGGGGGCGGGGGGCTCATGACGGAGCAGACAGGCACAGGAGGTGGGCTAGCAGGCTTGCGGTGGGGTGGTAGATGAGGTGTGGAGGGTGGTGTCAGGTCTAATTAGCAAGCGGTGCCGGAGGATCATTACTCAGCCGGCGGGAGATGAAGGTCTGTGCCGGGAGCGGCGGCTTCACCTTAAAGAGATTTACACCCGCGCCGCGTTCCCCCTCCAGCACAGCGACAGGCCCTTTGATAAGGGCAAGCCTCCCTCTGTGCTAGTCTCACGCACACTCAAGTAGGCGCACAATAGCACACAACAACACACACTACTACACACACACAAACTCTCTCACACACACACACACACACACACACACAGAGATGTGTCTACACAAAGGCACAAACACACACAATCTATGCCTTGAAAAAAAGAACCAAAACATCCTACCAATTACCTGTTCCATTGTCTGTGAAAGCCAGGCCTTGACATCAAGTTTTTTTTTAATACTAGAATGAGCAATACCACAGTGATCTCCAGCCCAGCGTACAAACCCTCAGTTGCTCACCGTTTCTCAAATAATCAAAGGCACCCCCCACCTCCCCCATTCGATCCCACGCAGACACGTCACACACTCAGACTCACACACACCAAACAAGATCTGTCACATCCCCGGGGGGCCCCGATCGAAACACCCTTCCAGTTAGCCATCGTCGTGGCTGACCTCCCTCTATCACAAGGCTTCCAGCGTCCGCTCGCCATTGACAACTCTCAGTCAATAATCCCCTCGCTTGATAACTCGCAACTCTCATTCAGCAATTAAAGATCCACCACGCTCTTCCAGAGGCAACTCCTCTGCACATTATCATTCACTCTGCCTTTTTCATTAAAGTGGGGTCGTGGCCGCAAATACATTACACTGGCATCACTGTTGCAGTGCCTGTTCTCTTATTGCATTAGAAAAGTCACTTTTGACAACTCACCAAAAAAATCAATGTCTTCTCTTATTATATCTCACTACTTTGTAGTACTGCACAGTTGTCTGTCTTCAGTGAAGCAGTAGTGTGCAGTTCTAGGGGCTTGTGATTCTTCTTCTTCTTCTTCTTCTTCCTCCTCCTCTTCGACAGGTTATTATCAGGGAAAATGGAATATTAAGCACTGATGTTTAATGTATGAAGACCAAATCTCTGTTTTGACTGAGCATTAATATCAGCGCTTAGCGTGACTGACTATGAAAAGACAGCGGAGTGATGCAAGCCATGAGACCTCAGCTTTGTGAGGGCTGACGATGGCCTGTTTTTACATCTGTGTTTGGGCTCTAAATAAGAAGCAAAGTAAGCGCATACACACACACACATGGGTCAAGTAGAGGGAAGGCAATTAGTGAGTAATGTGCTGGCAGTGGGCGGTGGGTAGGCTGAGCATTCAATTCAGTGAGGTTGCTGGAGATTTGCGTCACGCAGCTCGGCTAGAGTTTTACACGGCAGGTGTGGATGTCTAAACAATCTCATCGCAGAAATCGTAAAAAGGAAAGCAATTGTTCTTGTCTATAATGAGCACATTACAACATTCATTTTAACCAACTACCCACCCAAGGGGTGTTGAGTGTTCTCAGATGCTCCATATCGACTCCTATGCAGGGCAAGCTTCTGCTTGGGGGTGGAGGGATGATCACTGGCTCACTGCACCCACCTGCTGCTGGCACCGTGGCAGGATTGGAGACGTAGTCCACAGTCTGCTAAAATGCTCCTCTTATCGTCACCCACCCCTTCCTGCCCCATCTGCTGTGCAGCTGGCCAGCTCAGCCTCTGTGATCCATTTCCCTCCCCTGCCCCCTGCCCCCTGCCCCCCACCCCCGTCCCCGGCCCTGGGCTTGTTTAATAATTCATGCTGCTCGCTCTCTCTGCTGATGTGCGCGGGCGTCCCCTCGGTAGGCCAGCGCTTTGCCCTCTCATGGCCTGCTGGAGCTTTGCGTGCTGGAGAGCTCAGCCACGAACAGGGTCCCTCTGGCCCACACCTGTTCTGCTTCAACCGGAAGCCTGCAGTGACGAGGCTGGCGCTAGCACGGCACAAAACACACACACACACACTATCACACACGCTGCCCTAAGCACGGTCAGGTCTTTAGCCTGGCAAGACATGGCATCGCCTCGCCCCTGGCAAGACATGGCATCGCCTCACCCCATCGCCTCGCTTTTGAAAAGCGAGATCTGGTCCACTCTAAACCCACAGTCCCTCGAAGGCAAAGCCCTGCCAAATCTCTGTGTCCCGTATTAGGAGCATGAAAGGCTGTGGATACGGCCTGACAGCCTGAATTTGGGTGAGAACTTCTGATGTTCCAGAAACGGGAGCGCATAGACACGATCAGAGTGAAAGAAAACAGAAGCTAGAGAGGGGGAGAAAGGGGGGTGGGGAAGAAGAAAGAGAGACAAAGCTGCGCTCTCAAAGACCCAAAACCATGCCTGAAGGAAAGCATCGCTACTCCAGCCGTATTGAGGTCATCGTCTCTCTCTCTCTCTCTACCTGCACCTCTTGCCTCCTATTACAGCAGAGACGTGTGCTCTGATGATTGTGTCATGGAATCTGATGGAAAGACAAACCGAGATCATATTGGAGGCCTGTCATTTCAGAGGGAGCCATTTGCATTTCAAATGAGATCTTCTGTTCTGTGAAAAATTTTGTGGAAAATGCATACAGATAAAACAGGGTCTCGCTTAAAAACACAACAGCTATGCTTGTTACCGATGCCGGATGGTGGTAAATGGGAACACTGAGGCTATTTCAAATCCAATTCTGGCGGCTACTGAAAAAAAATGTCTAGCCAACTTCCCGATCTTTCCTCCCTCACACAACCCATCACACCTGTCAGGTGAGGGGCCCTTTGGGAGCTGATCAAAGGAGCGGTGGCACGGCTCACTGTGAACACAGAATGTGCTCTCCATGTTTGCCTGGTGGCAGGATAATGAATCCGGCGCATACTAAACACTCGTTTATCATCTCCAACAACTGCATGTAATTTCAATTAATAATGATGATGATCAGTCATTAACAAAACAGCATGGCTAAACGAATCATCACCGTCTTGATCGAAGAAAAAAGCCCTATCCGTTAGTGACTATTGGAGCTTTAGGGCATCCAAACACACACACATATGCACACGCACACACACTAATCCAGTCTGCAGGAGTATAGAGGCCGAGAGCTGTGGAGGATTCTCATTTGCCTGCTATTTTATGCCAGTGCTGCTGCTGCTGCCGCTGCTGCTCTCCTGTCAAAGCCTTGAGATGGGTAGCGCTAACCTGAGGATAGGTTTAGGCAGCAATTCTCTCGGTAACACCCTGTTTAATTCAATCCCTCTTCCCTATTATCCATTACATTTGACATTGAATGGAAATGTGCCTTTGGCTCCAATAGCCTTGCTGGGTGTTTTGTAAGAAAGACATATGCAGATACACCTTGGGGGACCATATAGTATTATACAACTACACAAATAAAAATTATACCATATAAATGATTTAAAGAATTTGTCAAAGAAATGAATAGTGCTCTCCCTGTGAAATAAAAGGAAGAAAACAAATCGAATGCTATTTATTTCCATGAAAATGGGGACATTAAACCTTGAAAAGATAACAAGAGGGAATTACTCGGAAAAGGTTAGACGAGATTGGATACGCAGAATGATGCAGACATTTCTGAGACTCGCCGAAAGCATCCAAGGACATTTCCCTCAACACAGGCTCCAAAATATACTAAATACACATGTCGGGAATGTAGGGAGTCTATCTACACAGATAATTCAGAGCCTCCAGTGAGGACACCACATAAGGACCATGCTCCTCTTGATATTCCATTTAGTAGACTATTTTTTTGCATATGGCACCGGGGGATTTTCTAGAACTCTGCTTACTTGGCACCTGTAAGTGTATTTGTTTGGTATTTGGTATTTTCGACTACCAGGATAGAGCAAGAGCTCGGGGAGAGGCAGAGGCAGAGGCAGAGCGGAGGTCTTATGAGATGAGATTTAAATCCACCATGAGGTTTGTGCCAGATTCACATTCATTCTTTTCTTTCCTCCACTCCTCCTCTCCTTTCTTTAACATGACTCACCGCTTTCCTTCATCCAGACGCAACACTCAGAAGAGCTGGGCTCTAAAAATAAAGGCAGGGTGAGACATTATTAGTATTTCCTCACGTACTGTACAGTAGCACAGCTTGGCACCCTGTACCCCTACCAACACATCTTGCTGTATTTTGAGCTTTTTAAACAACAGGAAGAAAAGGTACAGAATGGGAACAGATGTCAATCCAGAAGGTTCCGACATAGCTTATCTCAGGTCATCTGTGGGTCTCTGGGACACGGATGAGCTCAGCTGTTGAGGTGGTGGAGAGGGCAGAGCGTGTTTAGTCCTCCCACGCTGCATTTCTTGTGTTTCTTTTGCACATTTGAACGACAAGCTTGATTGCCCGCAAGTGTAGAGAAAGGTCAAAGTCATTCTGGCCTTTGAAAAAAAATAAGGGTGAGAAAGAGAAGGTCAAGCCTGGGCCGTGACGATATGGTTGAACTACTTAAATGAGGTTCAGCGGGTGGCTTTTGGCAACCAGGAAGGACATGGGGAGATAGGTTGATCTCTTATGCACTACTGTAGTTTGGTAGCCTGTATGCCAGACGAACTTAGCCCCGCCCAAAAAAATGTAGGTCGGGAAGTTCGGTCTGGCATTGCTCCGTTGGGGAGAAACTATCTCCTCACAAAAATCTGTGAGGAGATAGATAGACCAATCAAATTGTCAGGGCGGGCTTTACACGATGATCAACAGTAACGTTATCCACAACGTCATAAAAGAGCGCTTGGTTTGAATTCGTTTTCACAAACATGGCTGCCGCTGGAGAGCTGAGATGTTTTGATTCTGCTATCTAGTCTGTTTTAGAAGACATCGACAGCGCATTCATTTTGAAAGAGGAACAGAGAAACGCGATCAAGGCATTTGTAGATCGAAAAGATGTTTTTGCCTTCCTTCCTACGGGATTCGGAAAAAGTTTAATTTATCAGCTGGCCCCGATGATGACTACGTTGCTCTGATTGGTTGTAGCTCTATCCAATTGAGCGAAGAGGCATTTTTTTCCTGGTTCTGTTGAAACACGCCCCATAATCACAGCCCAATGGAGCAGTATCAGACTCATATTCTGACTAGAATTATGAGTATGACATCGTCAGGCTAGTAGTTTGGCTAAGAAAATTAGAAAATTTACAAAAAAAGTGAGAGAGCGGGAGAAAGCGCAGATAAACTAGAACCTTATTTCTCTCCACTCATCCACACTCCTTCCTGGTTGGCGAGCTTGAATAATGATCATCCTGGACAGAGCAAGATTCCACTGTTTCCATAGGAACAATCACTAACAGATGATAGACATCATCATCATTCACACAGATCTCGAAGGCAGAGGAGGAAGAGATACATTAGAGAGAGTAAACGGGGGAGAGAGCTAGACGGACAAATGCTGGCCCCACACTAGAGGATTTTTAGGCAGATTTTGGGTCCCATTCGCCCCGTCTGACAATTGCCCATGCATTCCCTGCTCGAAGCTGGTCTGAACTGAAACTGCCCAAATGATCAAGTGTGAGGGGTTAACAGACATAATCCTGTTATCGACTTGATCGGAGTCTCCCCAATTTCAAGTCGGCGATAGCCAATGTGAGCAAACTGATTGGGAAGCATCTCCAACCAAAGCACAGTAATATTATGGATGATCTATGAAACAGCATCTCCATGGCAGTGGAGTGTCAGAAAATGTATAGAAACGAAAACATTCACGCCTCCATGTTTGCTTGTTTCTGTGAGATCCCAAGTCCCTGGAATCGCCACTCTGAAATGATGTAATATAAACGACAAGTGTGTGGTCCTGCGTTTTGACTGAATCATCTGGTGTGTGTGTTCTTCCAATTAAAATATTAAAAAAGTCATTGTGTCTTTGATCTCCCACATTCTTAAACTCGGTTAAGATATAGTGTGCACTAGGCATAAGGGAACGAGGGACAGTCATCATGGAGCTTGAAGAAAATAGGCTTCCTTTGACGCAATTAAAGCACTACCTCCACCTTCGCCATCAGCCCTCATCAGTCAGACACGAGACACAGATCGGTTGCGCTTCAGATGCACAAAGATCCGCGCAATTATGAATGGTGCGGAGTCAAAAGGAGAACGAGCAGGTCTCTGCTTCAATAACTCTCTCGGGCAGCTTGTTATAAATGGGCCGCATTAGAGTTAAATTGCTTTTTGAAAAAGGGGAAGACTACAGGAAAAGCGATTAATATGAGGCCCTCGGTTTTAATAAGAAAGGAATTATGAGTGTAATGATAAAAAATCAAAACCGTACCCCAGAGAAAAGGAGGATATGGATGTGATGGATGCGCGAAAACAGGGTAATCACCTTCCCTTCCCAGCTACTACAGAGCATCATCTACATGCTGGAACACCGCTGTTCTCAATCCCCAAAGCTTTCGGCACATGCTGGCCAGCCCACGGCTAACAACTGAGAAAACAGCTATATATACACATCTCCCAGGGTCTCTGGCAGTTCAGTCATAATTGAGGTTGAAATATGCAGTATCGAGAGCGCTCAACAGGTTCAATACGTCCTAATTAAAACTGCCTCGACCCACTCGCCACACATCTTCTTTTACAAGAGACAGAGAGAGAGAGAGAGAGGAGGGACCGAGAAGAGTGAGTGCAATGTACATCCTTCTGCCCATGTGACTAACTGCCATCCATCCATCGTATGTACGGCGACACCGATGCAAACGGAGCATCCCCCCCTTTTGTCCCCCTTTCCCCCTGTATTGCACTGCATTCCGGTGAGCTGACAAACAGAGTGGCAACACATGCCACTAATGGAGCAAGCGCTCGCACGTCCCCAAATGAAAGCAGACAGAATTCATTACCGCGCCGGTGGAGTGACCTTTTCAGTTTGATAAATCATAAAGAGCTGGAGCGGGGGGGCGCCGAGCACCACCAGGCCCGCCGGATGAGTGGGGAAGGCCGGGGCCGTGATAAACGATCTCTTTCCCCAGGTCTGGAGCGGTTATCGACCAGGCCAGCGCACGGGCACACACACACACACACACACACACACACACACACACACACACACACATGCACATCAGTGAAACTGAATTCAGGCCTGAGAGAGTCCTTGTGTCCATCTTCTCTCCTCCCTGTGTATGGCCATTCGGCGAGGGCCCCCTGTAACCACTGCTCGAATGTCAGCCAACACTGGAAAAGGCACAATACTGAAACACAGCCCTTCCCCTGCCATTCAGGCTTACTAAGCCCCTCCGAAGGCTACACAACAACGTGAAACCTGTCATGTTCTTTCACCCCTCACCCCCACCCCCCCCTTTTTGACTTTCCAACTCTTGTCTGTTCCGCTCTCTCATCCACTTTCTCTCTCATTCATTCTGGCATAATGCTCTTTTGGGGAAGCATAAAAAGAGCTCCCCGAAAAGCGCTTCCTTTTTTCCTTGGGGAACACATAAAATGGGCTTCCCCACCCCCTCCCATGCAATTGTTCAAAGCTTGAGTGGCCTGTTGCAGTTAATTTGATCCAGTCAGCCTCTGAATGGAATATTTCAATCACCACCCAAGTAGAACACTGAACTAATGACATCCACCACTAAAGGGTGGAGGGGGGGACCTTCTCCACTCGATGCAGACTAATGGATGTTTAAAAATAAACAACATGCCGAGCTCAAAAACCTGGATTCCTTAGAAGGCGCAGGCCGACACATGCCATGTTATTGACGCTGTGCCGCAAAAGTCAGCTGGAAGAGCAGATTAATAAATCACAAGATGCAATATCTCAATCGGTGCGTGTGATTTGAAGATGGAGAATGTATTACTTTGTCACATCATGCCAGCCAATGAGCTTTAATCATTTCTCTGACAGATGGGCTTTTGAAGACATTTCCCGTAGTCTTGTTTGACATCCAAAGGCACGCTCACGCTGTTCTTCCACTCATACACACACAGAAACTTTCAACTGAGAATGCACACATTTCCAATGAATTTGTAACCCCGTTTACACAAAGGGTCATTGTCAAATTGCCATAAAAATACTCCTTTCTGCCTCAACAGATCAAAAATGGAATTGAAAAGAGAAACATAGGAATGGAAAGCAATTATCCTTCATGTGCACCTCCAGTCACCCATCTCAGAACTTTACGGAATTGCCCAGGCTTTGACAAGAACAAAACATGAACCACATTACATATTATTCATCTAGTATACACACAGGCACACACATACATGCTGCCAAGAGCATACTGCGTGAATATCAAAGACAAGAGCTGGGGTTGGCTTATTTCTTAGAGATGAGAGGTGGAGGGGTGGGCAGGGCAGAGAAGCAAACCAGCTCCATGAAAAAATATTGCCATTCTACTAAAGAATAGTCATATTCAGATTTGGCATACTCAGTGTGTGTGTGCGTGTGTAACAAAGTGAGAGAGCGAGAGAGAGTGAGACTGTGCACCTAAGCTACAATGCACAACACAAGACGAATAGGAAGAGACTTCATTTATTAAATACCACTCACCCCTCACCACAAAACACACTCAAATAATTTAGCTTTGTTTAATCTTTAATTTGCACCAATCACATTGTTTAAATATTCATCTGTGTTTGCAGACTAATAGGTTGCTGGCGATGCTTCCCATGAAAGCCATTAGCAAGGCAAGGCAGGGGCGTCTCCTGCTAAATCCAGAGGCCATTAAGACAAATTAAAAGCAGGCCACTGCGGCAGCCAGCTCCCTTACCCTCTACTCTGCAACCCCGATACTGCAATTGAGCGACCGAACCAGTCACATCGAGGCACTCACATCTCCACAGAGGCAAAGCTGCTCCACTTGAAGTTTCTGTGAACTAAAGTTCTCTTCATTTCGCATCTGTGGCCTAATCTTCAAATGATAGAATGAGGGATTTCGCTTTACTGCCCATTGCCAACCAATTATTGCCATTTAGCGAGAGAGCTGTGAGCACCCAAAAATCAGAAACTGTCCATTTCTTTTTTCAAGCATTCTGCATCAGAAGTTAGGATTTTGTGGAAAATGTGGTGGAGGACGTGTTGGAAAGCACACAGGGATAGTGAGCCTGAATAAATATATCTACCCAACAAGCCGAAGCATTATTCAACCCCCACCGTTTTTGAAAGGCTGACAAAACGCCAGACGAAAAAGGCGCATACGTCAACACGCTCCGGGGTGGCAGGGGGGATGCAGGAGCACGCCGGTGCCTCACCGCAGCTCAAAGTGCTGCTGTCGCCTGACAGACAAAAGAGCGAATGCATGCCCTGTTCCACGGCTCACGTCAGTGAGATGGGGCAGATGGGATCTCTCACTCAGAGCACAACACTCCAAAAAAGAATGCTCAGGCAAAAAATATATATCCAGGGTGAATGGGGAGAAAGCAGTGTTTGCATCATGATTCCTCTGTGAAATACAGAAATGACTGTGTTCGTGCTATTTTCATATATCAGGGCTGGCCAACACTACAGGCTGGTAGAGAAACTTCTGTGCTTCTAAGCAAGTCCTAAAGAAATAAAAAAAAAAACAGGAAATGCTAATTCTCAGCTGCTTGTCAATTTCATTCTGCTCCTCTTTCTTCCTGTCACTCTGCCAAGTTCTCCAACCATCCCTCTTTTACTCTCTTGATTTCCATTTCCGCCCTCTCTACTACAATCTCAGTCTCTCTCTCTTTCACTCTCTCTACATCTGCCTTCTCTTCGATCTCTCGCAGTCGGGGAGCAGAGCACCGCCTCTGCCAGCCAGCCACCTCCCTCCTCTTCCAGCTCCTTCACAGCAAGGCCGCTTCTGGCCAGCCCCGTAAATAAGCCACATAAACGTGTCACCACAGACAACTGGCGCACAGCAGCAGCACCATTCAGCGCTAACAGGGGGTGGTGGGAACACGGTGGTGATGGTGGGTAGGGGCAGGGGATGTCGGTTAGCAGATTTTAAATGATGGCCCCTGCGGTCACCACAGACCCGGGTCACCAGCCCCACAGGCGTGTGGATTTATAGAGTTAGCAAATTGCTTTTCTATCCCCATTCTTTGCCCCTCTTTCTCTCTCCCTCTTCTCTTTCTAACTCCATCCATCCTCTTCCTTTTACACACTAGCCCTGTTTCCACCATCGGGCCATCTTTGGGCCAACCGGGGCAAATAGCCTGGGGCCTCAAGACATGAGAACAAATAGCATTTTTGACAGCCCCGCAGTATTGCCCTTAAACCCGCCCATGACATGTCGCTTTGGTGTAACAGTCACCCATCCCGCTTCCCGTGGGAAGTTCAAGTTGAGGTATCATGCGATAAAGTCTGGATGCCAGGCACCTACGACCTACAGCAGAATAAGTTAAGAAAAAGAATATAATGGAAACCAAAGTGGCTGTTAATTTAGCAATCCATATCACAGGCAGCCTGAAGACGCTGCCCTAATATAAGACAGCTGTATTCATAGTTCACTGTTAGATAGCAAGCTAGTCTCAACTGTGTACATAAGCAATCTTTGCAATAAATTAGGTTTCACGATCACACAATAATTTGATATTCTTTTAAACATCCATACATATTGTGTTCATACATATTGAAATCACATATTCCGTATTTAAATATGTTGATATTTGATCCAAGCTATACAGCCTATAGCCATGTGATTTGTTTGGTTTGTAACACTGGGAAAATTTACTTTTAAGACTTTGGGTCCCTTGCTGACCAGCTCCACCAATTCTCAATTTTCTATTATCTGTTATTTATTTGGTAGCGTGTAGGTTATTTGATAGTGACGTTTTGGCACTGAACCTCTCAAACCATGCGATGAAGCCCCAGAATTGACAGCGTAAATGCAACTGGCCTTAATTGAGCCGCACTGGCTCGCTCGCATTTGGCACGATAGTGGAAAAGTGGTTACTGGTTGTGACAGACAATGTCAGAGGGCAGTTGACTGGATTGTTTTCACTTGCTCTTCTCCCGAGCCTGAGTTAAGGCGTTACATATCAAGGCCAGAGAGATGAAGGCACAGGGAGATCGATGTTCGATGACTGCCCTGCCACCTCTTTGTAGAGTGCAGTGGCCACTCGGTACGTCCATCCACTTGAAATGCCCCTATCTCTTCAAGAAGACACAGTCGAGGAGTGGAGTGGCGCGAGACACTGCTTTTTGACTGCCTGCCTGCCTGCCGTCAGCTACTGTGACTGTGATGACTAAAGACGTGGCTCTGTCTCGCATCTCCTGAGGGGAAACTTCAGTCTGTCTTGACATCTTTTTTCCCTGACTAATTCCACACTCCAAGAAGCAGAAGAGATGCAGAAGAAAATTCTTAAGGTCAAGTGTCATGACCAGAAGCCTGCACTGGAGTTGGATTGGAGGTGGGGGTGGGGAGTGGATAAACTTTTGCTTGACTTTCTAAAAACTACACAGGTGTCTGGAACATTCCAGCACAGTTGGAATCTACCTGTTTGTCTCATGGCGAGTGTAAAATTAGTAAAAGTGCCTGATAAGATTGGATTCCAGCAGAGTAAGCAGGAAGCCAGGAGAATATCTAATGGACTCAGGAGTGCTTTCAGCCTGCTGGCGAACTCCCACATCTAGGCACTCATTCAAGAACCTTACCTGAGCAATCTCACACAGGAAATTACATTTTCATACATTAAAAAATGGGCATTGATAAACAACTAAATGTAGCCCCCTCCTACTGAGACAAAACAAACCACCCACATACACTCACACACACACACACAATCACACACACAACAGGCACACCACACACACACACACACACACACACAACAGGCACACCATACGTCTTCCATGCAGGCATGAATAATACAACTCTTAAACTACACTCTTAGAATCAGTTCGAGCATTAGAAAACAAAGCTTGTACAGAAAGGGCTGCTGAGCTCAGTTTCTGGGCCACAGAAGCTCCCTGTTTGACATTTTACACACTCTCACTCCTGTCAAAACATGGCAAGCTCTCCAAATAACAAAAAAGACTGCCATTTATTATTAGACGACATTGACAGTGTGCCTCCTTTCTCTCTTAGCTGGAGGCTTTTACAGTAATGAGATTAAGTGGTTGTAAAATATTCATCGAGCATATCTGAGCAGTCTCAGCTAGCAGAGGGTGAGTGAGAGACTTGTGGGAATGTTGAAACTAGGAGGAGAGGCTGAGTGACAACTGCACACACCCTCTTGATGCTTCTGACATGACAAATGAACAGTTAAAAGAATCTCGTGTGTGGGTTTTTTTCTTCCTGCATCGTCGCTAGAAGAACATAATCATGTATTTATTTATTTATTTGGCGCGAAAGACACACATAGAAGAACTTGTGTGTACAGATGCAACACTCTTCACACACAATCTACATTGCGTCATCCCAATAGCCAAAAAAAAAAGAATGTCATAACCCTCTTCACAGGCCATGGAACCACTTTTCCAGCGCTCATAGGATTTCCTTTTCCTGCTCACCGGCTGCTGGGGCTGAAGCGCCACCAGCACCGAGAGGCTGTCGAGGGCTTTAACGAAGATCAAAGGATGTCTCACAATGGAGTTTTTTTAAGAACCTTCAAACCCGTATTTAAAAGCATTGTCAGTCTATAGACGAGGTAAATCTTTGAGCCAAAAGCGTAATAAAAGATATATTTCCCACCCTTTTTACACTGTGTCAATTGATGCTTCTTAATCCTATTCTACCCCGTGCCTGCACGTGCGTGGATTGAGGTGGCAGTGCATGGGAAGGGATGACTGAAGAAAAGTCTTCAAATATAACTCAATATTTCAGTCGTCTTTGTATGCCAATTCGCACTTCAGCGGAACTTCGAAATATATGCGTCTCTGCCTAAAATAAATAAACAGCTGTGAACATGCTATCCAAAGAATCTAGTAGCAAAGCCTACGCCAGTCTTTGCGACGCATCAGGAAATTATTGCTTGCTGAACAGCTCCACAGCAGGAGCCTGTGACAAAAATCTGGGGAGAAGCCAGTAAAGTCGTATGTCCCCGTGCCATATCTCACAGCACTGCATGAAGAAATCAGTGGCGTATAGCCTAATAAAGTCCTGAATATTTTAACAGCATAATCTAGCCTACTCCGCCAGTTTCATTAGGCTAAATGTAAATGTGTTTCCTCAAGACAGCCCGGTTTAAGCAGTTACATATCATCGAACGGCATTCAGTTAGTGTAAATTAAGCGTAAAGACAAAACCGGGGAACTGCTGTCAACGTTCACGTATGAGGCTTATTTTAAGAATGTACCAAATTGCTTTCAAGTACAATTACAAAGAGCCTATGACATGACTTAATCGTGGCTTAGTTTTCATCAAACATCACGACCACTTGACACTTTTACCATAAAGTCTTACCTTGTTCTTCTCAGACGGAGTATTTCTCCCTTGAAAAACCTCGAAGTGCCATGGAAAATAACTGCTTGCACGACTGAAATAATCTCGAATGAGGAAGGCAAATGAGCGGAAAGTGAGGGGAGACTTGCTCGTTGACGAACATTTCAAATAACGGCACACTTCTATTCAGGTCTCGAGAGCGCTGCTACGTCGGAGGGTCTGTCACATCAACGTTGACATCAGAGGTTTAAGGTGGATCTTCGTGCCATAAGATACGTTCTTCCGCGGGATGTTCTCAAGGTTTTTCATCGGCAATGTACTGAAAGACAGAGCCCATCCTTGTTAACGACGAAATCCTTGGCAATTGCCCAGTTGTCTTTAACTACAATTCAATAGTAGCCGTTTGTGTAGTTTTGGAGAAATATATGCAATCCCTTGCTGCGTAAACTTAGGAACTCACCACTCTGTGCCCAGCTAGGGCTTGAAGAGGATGCCGGTTGCACCCTAAATAGTTGACTAACATAGACTAGGCCATTTCATTTCGGCATAAATTAAAATTCGTGTGCCATTATGTCTAGTACTCAATATGTATAATTTAAATTAGTACATTATTTGTGTTTGTTTTGGATGGCGGGGGGCTCTGGTAGCCATCTGCAAGCTCATGCATTTAAAATGCATTTGTTTGCATACATTTAGAGATCCGTCCATGGTTGGCGACTAGTAAGGATGAAATAACGCAAACAAGAAAATTAAACCTCATGTGCGTGCCAGAGAAGCGGCTGTGGAAACTCCAGTTCATCCCTTCTGCACCTGAGACTTTCTGTCATCTGTTAAATTTCTGCACACTCACAGCACCTTTTCAAGGTGGTGTGTTCCTACGAGCCAAGTAATAGTCCAGATGGATGTGTCAATTAGGGTAAAATGCTGTTTTCCAGATGGTTGAGTCAGTGAGTGCAATAGATATTGATGTTTTCCCCCAAATCGAATTTCAGCACATACATTTTTCAGTACAACACAACTCCACAATTCACTGAAAGGTTGCAAGGACCCAAGAGGCAAAAGAAATTAATGTAAAAACACTTTTATGGAAAAGAAAGTTTATTGTCGTTATGATGTACGAAAAGCTTCTAATTATTGCAGTTAATTGACACAAAAACAGTAGGAAATAAGTAGACAAAGTGAAGAACACAAACATGAATATCTCACAGAGCAAGCAGTGTTGAAAAATAATTACACAGAAATATACACGATACAATACAAAAGCTATTTACACATGGATCTCTCAATAAATAGTCTTTGATGTGACGATGGCACCCCAAGGAGACTTCAGAAAACCAGGTGATGTGGTTTAGGCAGGTTGCCATGTTCCATTCAGACTTCTAACTCCAGCAGAGAAGGGTTGAGAGAAAAGTTAGGGTAGGCGTTATTGCTCCTACGATGATGGCGACGACACTGCTGTCGGCTGGCTGGGCTGCGTGGGCTGGCTGAGAGGCTGGCCGATGCTCTGCCGGGCCGATGCTTGGTTGATGTTAACCTTAATGAAGTCCCTCAGGCCATCAAAGCCTTGCGTGAAGAGGAACTCCACGTACCACTCCCAGTACTTCCCTACCTGGAGAGAGGGAGAGAGAGAGAGAGAGAGAGGGAGAGAGAGAGAGAGAGAGAGAGAGAGGGGTGAGAGACACAATCAGCACTAGTGACTCTTGACAACCCCTCAGGGGCTGCTGCCGATTCGAGTGCGAAAAGCGGGCCCCTGACATCAGACGTTTTAATGAATGCAAGTGATAATTTAGCAGGGTTACCTTGATGGAGTTCAGGTCCACGTCGGTGCGCTCCGGCCAACACTGATGAAGAGAATGTATAAATATTCATAGTCAGTCTCCCTCTCTTTCCCCCTTCTTCTAAATCTCAGTTGAACACTGCTGGATGTTGCAGCAGGACCAAAAAAGGTGCCTGTATTATTAAACATGACGAAAAAACTGTGAGGCTCATACGGCTGCATGAATAATAAAATGTGATTCTGTATTAATGGAGCCTTCTATGAAAGATACATGAATACTGCATTCATCTCCGTGTCCAGCCTTAAACTTATTAACCAAACTGGCCTCCGCCTTGTCTCCTCCTGCACAGAGCACCTCTGCAGATCAAAGCCCTATAACGACCGGTCGCGTCTGTGTGGCCTCTGGCATGAAGAGGCTCGCAGACAGCTGCCATGTTTGACTCTGTACTTGAAATGTTCCCCATTTCATTATATATTCATCACAGACACTGATAAAGATATGCAGGACAGATAGAGCACATAATGAATACACAGGCACTAAAAGTCAGTAACCTCTACAGTGTGCATGTGCAGGACACCATGTGCAGGACAAAACAGAATTCCGGAACACAAACATATGTACATATACAGTATGTGGTACCTGCTGGTGAAAGTCTATGGCGTAGTTGAGGAATGCTGGGTGGTGGATGAGGTCAAAGCTCTTCGAATAGTCGGCCACTTTGGTTCGCTCCAGCAGCGCCTCGCTGACCTCGATGCCCGTTCTCGGGCTGAAGCTCTTGGAATTCCACAGGTGGGCCACCATGGCCACCAGATAGGTATTGAACTCCTTGTATACGCTCCGGTTGATATGAAGAGACAGCTGTGGAACGGGGAAAGGGTCTCCGTGAGTTGAATGCATAAAACGAGTACAGCCGCTCACTCCTCATTGAAATACATGCAAATCTGAAGTAACGGAGTCATGGTGCAAACATTTTAAAATTCTGTTCCTAATCCCTGCTATTACAGCAAGTGGAGCAGATGTGTAAAACACAGGACATAATTCATGGGCAGCGTGGCTCTGGACCCGATGGGTGGCCAGCATCCTGCCTGAACCATGAGAACTCTGAGCCTCACCATGTCAGGTTTTTTCATGGTAGTGTGCTTTCATGTACAATGGGAAAGGTAAGGGACTGCAGCAGATGCCTGAGGGGCCTTCATTATGGATTCATAATGCACAGCTGGAAGGGCTTTACAACTTTATCCATTATTACTGAATTATGCAGCAGCTAAACTTCTCACAAAATCACAAAAATAAAAAAGTCTGTGTGTGTCTCTGTCTCTGTCTGTCTGTGTGTGTGTGTGTGTCTGTCTGTGTGTGTGTCTGTGAGTGTGTGTGTGTCTGTGAGTGTGTGTGTGTCTGTGAGTGTGTGTGTGTCTGTGAGTCTGTGAGTGTCTGTCTGTCTGTCTGTGTGTCTGTCTGTGTGTCTGTCTGTGTGTCTGTCTGTGTGTCTGTCTGTGTGTCTGTCTGTGTGTCTGTCTGTCTGTCTGTCTGTCTGTCTGTGTGTCTGTCTGTGTGTCTGTCTGTGTGTCTGTCTGTGTGTCTGTCTGTGTGTGTGTGTGTGGGGGGGGGGGGGGGGGCTGCTGCTGCTGAGAGAATCATTTTTGGTTTATACCTCTCTTTGCTTCTTCTGTTGCTCCTTGGCAGAGGTCAGATTTTGCCTGTACCTGTGAAAAAAAGAATATACAGAAATCCATTTCCCTTTCCCCCAAAACACTTTGAACACAGGGTTAACACTGCAATAACTCAGCGAGCACAATGGTGCTCTCCTGTATTCCTAACACCAGTAGTCAGTATGTACTGCACGATGGTAAACATTTGTCTCTGTGATTATGGCATGTATAGCACAGCACGCCAGACACTTCAAAAGATGTCCTTAGGCTTTTATTCAATAAAGACAGAGAGTAGAGGTAAAAGCACAGCAGTCTCTGCATTTACTCGCTTTTAAGTGCACTGTGCACACCATGGCTTAGATGGCAGAGGAAGAGCAAAACAATTTGCATCATTCAGGTACGTCTTAATGCATTTGGTCGATGCTAATGGGCCTTTTTAGCCGGGAATGTACAATAATTAGTTATGCTTATTATTCAGTGATACCCTGACACTTGTAACCCCCATTTCGATCGAGGCGGATAAAATAATTTTTTGCTTTTCAACTTTGTAATAATGCCGGAGACGCAATTTTTCGGCTGGCTTCCGGTGACAAGTCGAATTAGTGCGGACCAGCTAATGAGTCTGCAAATGACTGCACAGCGCTTAGCCTGGACGTGCCTGACGGGCTACTTCCGCCGCAACCGTGAACTCTGGGGGCAGCATGTCAGCCAACAATTTAGTTCGCCTCACTAATTTTCCCCAGACACCCCCCGGACCAGTAGCGAGAGCAAGACGGCCACACTCGGGGTTATTTAATTCTCGAGTGCATTCTCATCAAACAGACAATTCACAAAACTGAAACTGGAAAAAGGTGCACTGCTAAACCATGAATACTGCAAGGGTAAAGTAGTGAACGAGGGTTTGTGCCTGTGGTGTGTGTGTGTGTGTGTGTGTGTGTGTGTGTGTGTGTGTGTGTGTGTGTGAGTGTGTGTGAGAGAGAGACATAGGCGATTCCTACCTGAACATGATGTACCCAAGCCGATCTATAGAGACAGGGTCTGTGGCCAGGAGTGCTGGGAAGAAGACGCCGGGGGGCAACATGACAAACAGGGGCAAACTGTACTTAAGGAACATGTCGGACACCTGCAGTGAACACAGTCAACGTGTCAGTGACAAAATAAAGAAAATGAAGTGGACACACACACCTAAGAAGGTAGAGAAGAACAGTGAAAGAAGCACATTCTACCAGTAACATTTCCATCACAAAGTACTGCCAAGTCGATTAAACACTAACACGAGAGAAACAGAAGGATAATACATAAATCATATCTAAATATACTACTCCAGTGAATGTAATGAAGGGCAACACGTGTAGTAGACTGAAACAGCCTTTTTGCTGGTTCTCATTACCGTCTCATAGAAGCCCAGGGCATGGTGGAGCAGTAGGGTGTGGCCGCGCTCCAGCTGCAAGCCCACGGAGGTCAGACGGCCCACAAACTGCACCAGTTTTAACACAGAGTCCAGGAAACCCGACAGACTCAGGCTCCTGTGGGAGAGAGAGAGACAGAGACACACACACACACACACACACACAGAGCAAAGAGATGCACTGAGTCAGCTCCATCACACAAAACATAGACCTTGAAAACCCCCTCGCTGTCACACGCACACACACACTCCCACTCCCACACTCACATGGACCTTTAACACTCATTCATTCACTCACAAACACAGCATACACAGTCAATAACACACACACACTAAGACTTTTCAATACCGCACTGTGCAACAATGACACACTCTCAAGCACTAACTCTGCGCTCACATAAGCACCGAACCCTTGTATGGCTTCATCCAAGCAGATCTATAGCTCATAGCTTATTCCCTCACTTAGACTGGGCTTTCCCGTTGACGCTCACTTCTCCTTCAAATGCCCATGTTAGTTACGCAACAACAAATCAAACCAAAAAAGCAGTGTGTGTGTGTGTGTGTGTGTGTGTGTGTGTGTGTGTGTGTGTGTGTGCGTGTGTAGACACAGAGGGAGCATTGACAACTGTGCTCAATAACACGGGGTTAACAGAAAAACGCAGTCACCAATAAAAAATAAAAATAAAACAGTGGCACTGAAAACAAGGCGGCCGTGTGGAGCAGAGGTGTTAATCATCCATGACATCTTCACCTCACTGTTGCCTTGAACCCGTGGGCCCTTCTGGCAAACATGACGCCAGAAAGGCGGAGAGGCGGCCGTTTGTGAAGACAGCCGTGGAAGCACACGCACTGAACTGCTGACCCGGGCTCGTCATGCCTTTCAGCAGAGATATTAATTTCTCCAAAAGGAAATCGAAAAGAGAGCGCAACAGAGAAAGAGCGAGAGAGACAGATAGGGGGACAGAGAGGAGGGGGGGGGGGCAAAGAGAGAGAGAGAGAGAGAAGGAGTGACTTACATGGTGCTGCGGTTGTTAAGGCTGATGTCCAGCCCTTCCTCTTGGGCACAGACGGAATGCCAGGTCAGCCACTTCCGCAGCATGCTGGTCAGACACTCAATGACACTGCACTGCAAGTGGGAGACAGAAACAAGACGGAAGGGAAGGGAAAGGAGATGGAGGGATGGATGGATGAGAAAGGGGGGAGGAGGGGAGTGGGGGATTGATGGTAAAGGTTAAGAGAGATATTTGGGAGCAAAATTAATGGGAAGATGATGATAAACAACAGAGGGGGGAAAGTTCCCCAGACTGTTATGACTGGACTCTGGTTAAGAGGTCCTTAATAGGGCCGCTGTTCAGCATGAGAATGACTGGAGGGGCCAAGCCAAGCCAAGGTTACAGACAGTCTGGAAGTGCACAAGCATAGTGAGTGAAAAGACAGATTAAAAGGAGGGAGAAAATGAACTCACCTTGAAAAACACAGATGAGGTGAAGTACAGCTGCATCAAAGGCTCAAAGAGAACATCCTTAATGTCTGCATAGAAATATAAAAACACATGAATACAGAGAGACTGGACTCACACACACACACACACACACACACACACAGCACTCACACACACATATAGCACTCACACACACATATAGCACTCACAGGAGCTGGGCACCAGTGGAATGTCGCTGAGCAGCTCCAGTATCTGCGGCCGGTGAAGGAAGCCGTCCCACATGGTGAGGAACTTGTAGAGGAAGCCCTCGGTGCTGGAGAAGCCCTCCTGTCAGGACACACACAACCACGGATGAGCAGGAGCCTGCCTAACTGCCTAATCAGTTATTCACTAATGTGGCTGAGGATGGCGTTGGGCGTTATTCAGACTGACAGTGCTTACCCACAGGGAAGAGGGGGGCTCAGGTGAGGAGACAGAGATATAAACCCAGAGAGAGAACGAGGGAGGAAAAGAGCGAGAGAGAGAGAACGAGAGAGAGCGAGAGAAGCACACTTTTTGTAGGCCACTTGGCTTGTACAACAACTTCTTGTAAAGAGAGAAAGTACAAAAGTCCAAAAGTACACTATGGTCCCTCTTTGCTGGGTAATGGCTTTCAGGTAAGACATGATTGTCTTGATAGGGGAGGTGGTTGTCAGGAGTAAGAGACACGGGGAAGAGAAGGTCACGCAGGACACTGACCTGAAGGAAGTGTTGTGTGGAGACGAGCATGCTGAGGAAGTGAGCCGCTTCGCCCATGCTCTCCGAGCTGCCGTCCACAGGACCAAACAGGAACTCTATTGCAAACGAAGACAAAAGTAACAAAATAATTATTTCTGTAGTGACACGGCCCCCCCAAATCGTCTACGGTGGATCTGATGCTGTGCTTCTAACCAACATTCCTAAATGTGGTTTTTTTCAGCGAGTTCCACACTCAATAGACCTGAAAATCAATTCTAAAAGTGATTCAGGCGAGTCAGCCATTGCCGTAAAAGTTTTAGTGAACTGCTTCCACTTATAATGGACTTTCTCCTCCAAGGGTTGGTCACCTGCCTCTGACTATTTTCTGTTGCCAACAGAACAAGGTCAGGAGGACAGGAGAAATGTGCATTACTTTGTTTCACTGGCAAAGTCCACTGGGGAACTTAAAGGGATGTTCTCTGCTTGACCATCTGTTACCAACGGATACCGATCTCATCTCCGTTATCTACTGAACTACAGAGGGGTAGTTTTACTTTGCCGTCACAAGCACAAGAGAAGTTCAGGGCAGCATAACACTGTAAGCGTTAAATGTAGTTTTATTTAAAAGATGACTAATTACATCTGATTCCCACATGTAAAGAACTAGAGCATTGTTTCTGGTGTACGCTGTAGTATGCTTTGTTTGAAGCAGTAAGCATCAGATTGCAAAGTAATAAATAATTCTAGTGTCATTTCTAAAGCAAAGTTGAAGCTGCTAATTACATCCTCCTTATGGAGAGCTCATGTGAAGAAAGAGTCATTCATAAAATGGATAAATGAAGAGACGGTACCTTCATGCAGTGCATGTCCCAGCCAGAAGTTGAGGCGGAGGAATGCAGACTCGTCCTGCACACAGTCCAGGTAATGCAGAGCCAGAGCTGAGCTGAGCAGCGAGCCCATCTGAGCCGGGAGCTGCAAACAAACAAACAAACAAACAAACAAACAAACACAGCGGAATTAGAAATCTACCAACCAATCTGGGAGAGTGTGCAAAAAGGTGAGAAAAGTCACTACCCCGAGAGAGAAGTACGAAGTTTGGTGGGGGACTCTGAAAGACAGTCTGACACTGACTGCAAAGCCAAGAGTTTAGAGGCACAACAGCACCTCTTCGCTCATTACACCAAGAAAAAAAAACAGGGGAACTCGAGTCCTCAAGCGATGCACAGAGCTCCACGAGAGCAACGCACCCCAGAACCAAGTGAGAGAGACAGCTCCGCCTGGGAGGCGCGCCCAACGCTTAGCCGGAGAGAAACAACAGCAGAGCTCATACATAATCTCACATTCCACCACAACTCACTGAGCATTGCACTACACCCATTTATTCAACAGTATGCCATCGCAATTCATCTTCCTGATGACCACCACACACACACACGTTTGTGTGTGCAGAACTCGTTTTGTTTTTTTCTGCAGAGTCTCTACCCGTTCGCCAGCCCTTAACAGGCGCTCACTGCTCAAACAGCTGTGTGACAATATGGGTGACGTGTGTTCCAAAATAAATAAATAAATGCGCCCGGGTGGCAGATTATCATTGGACATGGGCAAGCCTGCTCATAATGAAGGTGCAAATGCATCCGTCATTATCACAGGAGCGGTGGAAAATGGGGGTGGGGGGTGGGTGAAGGCTGAGAGCACTCGTATGTGTGTTGGGTAGGGGGGATGAGAATCAATGATCCTTTGCTGGGGCACCGTGACTGATTTGTTTTCTGCGCCGAGATGGAGTGCTGTGCGCTTGGCTGCTCTGAATCGCCTCTCCCCATTGAGAGCGGCCTGTAGACGCACAGCAGAGACAGGCACAGGCTCAGGCAGGGTGCGCGCATGTGTGTGTTTGTGTGTGTGTGTGTGTGTGTGTATGTCGGGTGGGGGATGATGAGAGAGGGAGCCTGTCGCAGAGGCTTTTGGCACGTACTGGGGGGGGTTTCGGGTTTATGTAGCGTGAAGCAGGAAGCGTCCCGGAGCTTCTTAAAAAGAGATTTGTCAGCTCTGCCCGGGTCAGCTCAGCTGGTGCCAGGTCACTGTTCAACAACGGCCCTCTGATCGCCGTTTACGTGGTTTCATTTTCCCAAGATGTGTCGCGCGCTTGTTCTAATCACATTTCTAATTAGTCTACTCGTTGATGCATTGCCGTGGAGCGTAATTGATGTGAGGCAGGATATTAGCTGTCGCTGATGGACTGCGGCTAAATACATGCATCAATTTTACATGAACAAAGTGACAAGATGGGAGTCTGGGAATCTTTTTTTTAGCCGCTGTTATGCTCAAGAGTGTCAAACACAGGCAGACAAGAGAGTCGCAACATCCCGGTCTTAAAACTACTGGTGATACAGCGCCCTCTTGTGTTGAAGAGGGAACATCACAACAGCACATAGACTTGAGTCCTGACTTAAGTCATAAATGTGTGACTCCCTTAAGCCCAATTTATGGTCGTCCGTTTACACGGGCCGAGACACGGAGACACACGGAGACACACAGAGCCCTCTCCGTGGCCTGACGTGCACCTCCCAAATTTTGTAACTATCCGTTGAAACGACTGAGAGCCCACAGAGACCCCAGGGCTGTTTACCTTGTGGGTAGTAGCATGCTAACATTAGATAGCTGGCTCAGAAACCTAGCAAATCCCCTCAGACCTATTTTTCAGTCACAATAACAGGTTTTTTACATTGCGACATCCACCAACCGACGGAGAACTATAAATGTTCATGAGTCTGTCGAACAAACTGCGTGACCATGCAGTAACAGAGTGGTAGAAGTATATTAATATAATATTAAATCACAATTCTCTCTCCCTCACACCACACACACACATCAAGAGCACACAAATAAAGTAGACACCCAAACAGCGATGCACTGTAGATCCATCTTAACATGAAACTTTAACAAACTCAGAACTTCTACCACACACACACACACTGTGTCTCTCTCCCTCTCTTTCAAAATCTCTCCTCCTCATCAAAATCTGAATCAGATTACATTTTTTTCCCCTTCAACCCTTCCCTTGATCAAACAAGCGCACATTCCAATTGAAAAATGTTGGTTACAGCTGTCTTTCTACTGGCCGAAAAGCATGAATAAATGAGAATAAAGAAATACATAAAAAAACTGGGGCTGGACTGGGGCTGTGTCCTCTTACGTAGACCTACTGACATCATTCTGAGTTGACTTTATGTCTGTTAACTGGCCCCTTTGGTTATATGGCTGGTAGGTTGATCAAAATTCACCCTGGTGCTTATTTCCAGTACGAGTGCGAGTGCGTGTTTACCTCAATGCTGTTGAGGTTGTCCAGAAGCTCGGCAAAAGAGCTCAGCTGCTGCAAGCACACCCCCTTCCTGCTGTTGGAACGTGAGCTCTCCATCATTGGGGTTAAGGCCGGCACCAACAGGTGATGGAATTTCTGTGTGAGAGAGAGAGACAGAGACAGAGACAGAGACAGAGACAGAGAGAGAGTGTGAGTGAGTGAGTGAGTGAGTGAGTGAGTGAGTGAGAGAGAGAGAGAGAGTGAGAGAGTGAGAGAGAGAGAGCGTGAAAAAGGTGCAGCGAGAGAGAGATGAAGAACGAAAGGAAGGTGTCAGCAACTCTCTTTTTCCTCCATCTCTCTCCCTGGTATTTCCTCTTCAGCTTTCCTTCACAGGTCATAGCCCATCAGCTCCAGGTACTTTGAATTTACACCGCATTGAAGAGATATTAGATGAGCCGCTGAGTTGCAAAACGACTCGCCGCGGCTTTCATCAAAATTGAGCTCAAGCTCAACGCCATGCCTGGCTGGCCTCGGAAAATGACTTGCGGCCAGCCAAAAAAAGGTTATCATTGAAATTACCACAGGACATAAACACAAAAAACTCCTAGCTCACCTTGTTTTTAAAAGCTTTATAGCATTCATCTCATTTATCAAGCTCCTTCAAGGGGCCATCCACACTGACACGAGGAGAAACTTAAAACCCCTGTGGTTACCTGAGACATAGGCTTAAAGTAGCAGTCTGAACTATTCCATGCCCTTTATTCAAACACACATAAATGCGAACACACACACACACACACACACACAGTATAAGTGCAAATATGCACACACACACACACACACACACACACACACACACACACACACAGAGAGAGAATATACAACGCATTACAACATGAGACTGGAGTGTAAGTGCTTGCCATCTCTACACACCCTTTTCCTTCGGTGCGGATGCTGCCGGACACCTAGCGTGAGCTCCATGCTGTGAGTCTCTTTACTGATGTTCCTTTTCCGCAGCGCAGCCAACGCAACCTTCCATGTGGAGTTGTGGTTTTTGAAACCAGCCTGTATGAGGAGAACAGTTTCAACAGAGAAGGGTTTCAACAGAACACAGGACTAACACGGTCAGTCTAGCTTTAATCTTTTGGATTTATCCTTTACATACATTCTACAACATTCCTCTGAGTTAAAACAGCTTCTCATTTCCATATAGGGGTGCAACAGAAAATGTTCAACTTCACAACACTGACACAGTATGTGCTGAGTCAAGTTAAGTTGAGGAAATAAATGCATGATCAAGCAAACAGACGGACCTTCATCTTGGACGGCATGGTGAGTGTCACCATCTCTGGACAGAAGACTTTGTAGAGGGCCAGTAACTGCATTAGGAACGGCTGCTTGCCCTGTTTCGGAAGTAGACAAAAAAACACTTCAATTCTCTGTCCAGAACGAGAGAAAAAAATACAGGGTCTTTCTATGTTATTTCACCAAACATGGTTTGATGAAATAACATAGAAAGTGTTTTTTATATATATAAAACATAACAACACATATTATGATTTGCCTGGAAAAAGCCAGTATCTCTCCCTTGACCCTTTCCCAAAATGCACCTTGTGTGTTAAATTTTTCATTTTTTTCACTCTTTTTTTCTTTTTTACAAACACTGTCGTGTTCCTTTCTTCCTATTGCTGCAAAATACATCATTCCACTTTAGGATAGCTGTATTTTTGTAGTTGTTAAAGTGCACCCTGAAAAGTCTGTTCATTCAGTGCCAGGGGGAAAATCAATAATAAAAAAATAAAACACTTTAAAAACCAATTTCAGATTTATTTACCATTCTGCCTTGAATGTCCAACAGCTTTCGAACTCTGAAGGGCTTCACTGTGAGACACAAAAACACACTCAGGGTGATGAGGCATGGGTGAGAGTCATGATTATGTCACTCAAAGAGAAAAGGAATATATGGATTGCATTGTTGCATTGCTGGCTAGCAAGGCTTGGGGTCACACCAGCTTAATAAAACCAAGTATTACTAAATGCCTCCTATACTTTGCTGAATACATTACATGAGGCTGGAGGCTTTGGTTATTTTTGATTACATCTATCCAAGCCAATCTCAAAAAGTAACATTTGGCATGTAGTGGATACAACACTAATCCTACAGACAAGTTAACACACTGGGAAACCACAGGAGGAACAAAGAATCAAGTCACAATAAATACATCTATTCCATTCCTGGGCCAAAAAGTAAAGCAGTGCCTAAGTTAACAAAGACCCTCAGAGTTATTTGTTACCGTGTTCTTTTAGAGTTAGAAGGTACAGGAGGTGGCAGATGAAGGGACACTGTGGAAAAAAAGATTCCATTAAGAGCTGTTATGGAGAGGAGGACAAAGAGTGTACCAAAAGTCTGCTTCAGAGAACCATACCAGTAAAAGCTGTTTGAAATGACTCCCACAAAACACCAATTTTCATTAAATAACTTATGAAAGTCTGTGCAAATCCAAATGAATACCATACTGTGGATAGCATTTCGTGGAAATGTTGAGGTTTACTCAGAGTTGGACCTTTTTAGCTGTTTTAGCTTATGAGCAAGCTAGATTTTATTTACTTATTACCCAATCTGCATCAGCAACTATCTCCCCATCCCATCCAATCGAGTGGAGTGGTTGTGGGCCACATTCATAACGGCCACTGGACTTACCATAGTTTCATCTATCACGAAGCTAAAGATGAAACCGTAGATGGCCCTTAGGTTGTCCTTGGAGTCAATCATGTCAAACATGCTAAGCACCCAGCGGAGGAAAAGAACCTGGAACCAATCAGAACACCAGCTAAGTCACCAAGAATCACAAAATGAGGTGAGAACATGCAAAGGACATTAATTACAAGTGATCACCAATAAAATCATGATATAGAATCATATTGAAATAAATGCATAATATGCAGTTGTTATTGTCAAAAAAACAAAAACACTTCAAGATATACAGTACAAAGGCTACAGGATGAACCATTTTAGGGTGACCTTCACCTGGGTGGGCTGGGACAATTTCTGCATGCACAGCCATGAGAACCCTCTGACCACAGCTTCCTGGGGCACTACTGAGGCAGGAATCAGGAACCTCAGCACCCGCGAGGATATCGCACTCGCTGTGTAGGGAACACAGTTACACAGCTGTTGAAATCAGCCAAAACAAAAAAACAATACACAAAACGACCATCTGTTAACTCTTTTGTGTTTTAAACTAACTTGACGCTCCTGTCTATTCAACTGCTCCAGGAACATTGTTTTTCGAGAACAGTTCACTCTTGTCAAAAAGCATTAGTTCACACAGACTGTTAACTCTAATAATCGTCTTGTGTTTTCAGTCATGTTTTTCAGAGACCATCATCTGCCATGTTTCAATAGCTACATCAACTATCCCATAAAGGACTGTATACTTAAATTACATGCGCTAATAGTAAAGGGAGGAATCCTCATACGACACCAGATACTTACTCATGCGCAGACTCATGGCAAATTCCAGCATGATGGAGACGGCCTCTGGGGCAAGTCCTTGGGCCAGGGCTTCCCTCTCCACCTGCTCAAGATAGCCATACAGCTCATCGTTCCCATTCCGAGGCGTACCCGTTTTCACTGAGACCAAAATCAGAAAGCAAACTCAAGTAGCATTTAGATTAAACATTACTAAGCATACCAAGTAATGGTGGAAAAGAGCCAGACTGATTATGATATTCTAAAGCTGTTTGGCAACTGCTGTTACTGCAGACTGTATGTCACAATCGTTTATGTAGTGCAGTCCAGTCTAATACCTATCGTATTTTCCAGACTATTAACCACGACGTATATATAAAACGAATTACAGTATTTTTATGTAACGTTATAAAACAAACCAGTGTATTAACTGCAACCGTGTATTAACTGCAACCGTGTATTAACTGCAGTTTATTCAACGTTACCTCATGTTATGTAGTTGTGGTGTGAACACTACTAGCCATTTAAAAGCTGTATAAAGTAGGGATGGGCATTTCAAGCAAAAATTCTACACCTACACCCCCTCCCTGCATGCGCACACACACACACAAACACAAACAAACACACACACACACACACACACACACACACACACACACACACACACACACTTCCCACTCGGAGAGAAAACCATTTATTGAGCGTTTATTTAGTACTATGGGAGTGGGAATGGACGCTTTAAGTTGCTGACGCCCTAGTACCATGAACGATGGTGAGTTCATCACACACTAGCAGCTGCCAACTGTTAAGATGGTTCCCTAACCGAGAGAAAGCTAGTTAAAACACTACAATAGGTAAAAACCATGTGTGTGCCTGTACGGCTTCTGTGTGCTCGTGCGAGTTCATAATCAACTTCATATTATAAATAAGTTCATACAACTACGAACTGTTGAATGGTTCCCTAAGTTAAAGATAGCTAGGATAGTTCATAGCCAGGTTAACTGGCATGAGACCTCTCACACTATAGCATCCCGTCAGGGGGGAATACACGACACCCATTACTTTAGTGCTATGGAAGACTGAATGTGAATGAATGCGTTATCTATCCGATTTAGTTTTTACCTGATTCAGTAATGGGATTCGTATGTGAAAGGGAGAGAAAGAGACCAGTTCAGGCTTTACCAGGCAGAGTTACTGTGCATTTTAATAACTACCAGGCAAAAACAAACTGCATTCCTGTGTATAGGATGGACCTGAGTATTAACCGCAGGGCTGCAAAGATTTTTCAAATTCAATGTAGAAATTGTGGTCAATAGTCGGGAAATGATGGTACTACCAGTTACCAAGCCCTTCAGTGAACAATATGCAGTTGTATCATAACTGAATTATTTCCTGTACATGATGCTTTCAAAATACAAGATTTTTACCCGCTTGCAAATTTCAGTCCTCTGTGATTATACTGAAGAACCAGGAGCCCTGATATGATGTTCATGACATTACAGAATGTTATTTCCAGTAAGTGTACACTGAGCTAAGAGCATGGTAGGATATTCTTGTCTAACATTTAAAAGATAATTAAACAATTAGAGCTGTTTACAACCGCGCTAACTACAACAGATATAGTAAAGGATCTCATTTCTTGCTATTATTAATTAGGCAAGTAAACGCTAAAAAACGACGAGCCTTTTCGACTATCACTTTTCAAATTTCAGCTCTTACGTAGAGTGGTTTAAATTAAATTGAGCATCAAACCACATCACATGAGTGCATCCCATACATCAGATGTGGGAGTCACAACACAACACGCCCTCGCCCCTGCAAATATTGGACACTATAATAAAACACAACACGAAAACATGTGTAAAATTTGAAATTCATCTTAAATATGCCAATCAATCAACTTTCCGTAATGCTGTAGTTAGATGTAACACTAGCTAATGCTATGGTTAGTGACGTTAGCCAGACCAGTGACACACAAGGTTAGCAAGAGTGATGGACAACGTTAAATGCTTGGACGTTATGGCAGCTTTAATTTGGCTGGCTATAGGCCTACATTCCTAGACATAATATGATGTAAGGTACATTAAATTAAATTATTAACAACATAGGACAGTTGAAAGTATGCATTAATTGTAAAAACGAAATAGGTGTGTTAAATGCTTTAGCCAGTTTCGTACAGGATCCATAGAGTTTGCTAACACTTAAGGTTAGCCAGTTAGCTACCGTTGGGTGACGTTAGCTGAGCGATATTAGGTCATGTCAAATAATGTGATTTCAAGGAATAATACAGTTGTTAACAGCAGACTGTTTACTGAAATCCACAGTTAAGTAGCTGACAACAGTCTCCCCAGAACGTAAAAGACAAATGTGATCAAGATTAATGTTACCTTGGGAGAAGTACTTCAACGCCAACAAAAGAGGAGCCTCCGCCTGACGTTTTTTCTTTGCATTTTCTGCTATACGCAAACTTTTGTTGCTTATATCACTACAAGAAGAATCATTTTCATTTGAACAATCTGCCGCTCCAGCTAACCCTGGCAGAATAGATGCCTCCGTCATTGTTGATAAAGCAAAACGATAACATTCACTTGTATCAACTACATCTTCCTATTCTCGACCGAACGAATTCAAACAAATATCAAATCCTTCCCGCGACCGTTTGCGCAGGCGCACTACGACTCCAACGGGTCACGTGGTTATGTGACGTTAGCTTATGTTAGTTCAGTACACAAATTGTAGGCATCTGGTATAATCGGGATTCAAATTTACAATAAAGCCTAAACGGGAAAGACTTATAATTTTGCTTTGGGAATATGTACATGATCTACAAGGTTCTGGTAGGTTTAGCATTTTTCAGAAATATTTGTGTCAGATACAGCCCATCAACAATGGACAAAAGTACATTGTGACAGATCTTGAGATTATTATGTCTATTATAGACATCCACTGCACAAAAGGTATTCAATATATCCAACTATAGTCTTCCTGCTGTCAAGCAAACTTATGGGACAGCGGGTTATGGGTCGACCTGCATATCACAAGCAGAATAAATAGCTGTTTTGGTGGGATACGTCTTTATTAGGTGCCCATTTCCAAATGGCAATTGAATGTGGTACAGCAGAAGCATAATTGTTCCCACCTATCTTCCAGTATGATCTATGTATGCTGACCTTTGTAAAAAGTAAACATTTGAAATTATTAAATCTAGAGATGAAAGGTGATCTTGGTTCAACTAAACATACGATAACGTTTTACATTTTAAAACAAACCAAAAAAATGATCAGTACGTTGCCTCATTTTTAGTCTGATGTGGAATGAGAAGGCATTGTTTCTTCATGCATTAAAAAATAGTATACCATTACGGAGAGGGACTTTTTCAAACACAACATAAAAAAGGAACCAAAAACATGGGTCTAAAATCACTGCAAATGTACTACAACAATATGATATATTCAACAAATAATTAACTTTAATAATTTAACAACTCAATTAAAGGTACAGTGTGTAGTTTTTAGTGGCACCTAGTGGTGAAGTTGCTGAATGTCAACCAGCTGAATACCCTTCCCTTGACAAATGTGTGCGAGTACCTACAGTGACCGTCAAATTACATAAAAACGTGAAAAGCCCTATCTCAAGCCAGTGTTTTGGTTTATCTGTTCTGGACTACTGCAGGAACATGGCGGCGCAACATAACAAACTCTACGTAAGAGGATCCGCTCCCTATGTAGATAAGAAGGCCTCATTCTAAGCGAATGAAAACACAACAATTCGTAGTTACTGGGCATACACTAATGAAAACATAATACATACATTTCTACAAATAGATGCCAATAAAAACGACACACCGTACCTCTAAAGTAATATTTGAACCTTGTGGAATTAACTAAACTAAAAATAATACACAGTTTATTATATTATCAGCGCATCTACCCATAAAATCATAGTGTTATATTTATTGTAAAATGAGTCCCTTCAGCATTTAAGTATAACATTACAGTCATACTTCAACAGTAACAGTTCGAGTTATTTAAACCGCACGGTCGTTATGTATAATGACTTCTGATGAGTAACCTAAATAAATAGAAAACATAGGAAAGGGATAACAGATTGGTTGTGCATTTTCTTTCCCTTAACAGCGCTACATCATTTCAGTTGCCACAGGGTTGATTATCAGAAACAATAGAGAGGCAATGTTACTATTGCCTCTTTGATGACCATGGCTGGACATAACACAAGTGAGCTGATGAGTGTGATAACCAGTCGGGCAGGTTGGCCAGGACAGGGCTTTGGTGAATGGAAATCACTCTGGAAACGGTCTCTGTCTGGACACCAATCTCTTTTATCCAGAATAAAATGTCCTCTTTCTGGCCCTAGCTCATCCACCAGCCAGCCAGGGGGAGGTAAGACTAGGAGAGCTTGACTTTGTTCTTTTCCTGGGCTCCGACTTGCGCCTCCCGGCTCTCCTCCCGCTCTGGCCGGTCGTCGCTCTGACGGGCGATAAGCAGGCGACACGTTAGCAGGATGCCGAACACCAGGGCATGGGCATAGCGTTTGAGGGGATCTCCCACCAGCTGGTGGAAGAACAGAACAGCCAGCATGACCAGCAGGAGCAGGAAGTTGGCCACGTCTTTGGGTTTCCCTGGAACCAAGGTGAGGACCACACCACAGCTCACCTCCAAGGTGCCGATGATCTTACGCAAGAGCACAGAGCTTACACCAATCTTTTTCAGTCCTGGCAAGGCCTTGGCATAACTCTTGTAGGCCCTTTTCTGCAAATCAAAATTTGAAAGAGTTGAACATCAGCCAGAACAACAAGCAGGCAGGAACAGGAAGTAATCTATTATAACCCATCAGCCTACTCCAGGTTGGATGAGGCCTTTGCTCCTTTTTAAGGCTTTCTGTTCAAGTACATCATTTAAGACGTCTGCAAAATCTAAACAGGCTACAGTAGCTCCATAATTAGGCATGTCTAGTAGGGAGTTTAGACTGGGGGAGGGGACAGCCCTAGTGTCCAGCCCATTCAGTTTGGTCTCAAACCTATTTCACACTGGTGACAGCCAGTGTTGCCTGTCAGGGAAAACTACTCATGCGGCTTTTACAATTTATGGGCCTAAACCTATGCTCAGCACTATATGTAATGACAGAAACTGCTTAGATGTTTTGGATCCAACCAGTTAAATTACCTGGGTCAGATACTTCTCCATTATGATCGATGGAAAGACACATACATTAGTCTAAGCATGCACATATTCCCGGCCTTGCTCAACAACCGACAGTACAGTATCAGCACCAGCCGGTGCAAATAGAATTTGCTCGAAAGCGCCGCCATTAACGAAGTAACAAATGTAACAAACATATAATTTCCATGCAAACGTGACAACGTGACGACACTTGAAAGCCAATTTTAACCAAATTAAACTAAAAAAGATTCCATGTCGTCCTACATAGTATGACCAATGGCTAACACCATTTAGCTCCATAACATGCAATAACCTATAAGATCTAGCTTTCATGAAATATTGAGGTTGCTAACTCATAATACGCCTCACTGTAGATTCTGGAAACTGATAACAATTTAGCCGGGTATATTTTCAAAACCATTTTATGCTACGGGCTATGCAGAGAAGAGCATCACATGGCCATAAAATGCTCTGGATGAGTGCATATTAATAATGCTGGAAATGGAAATAAATTAATGAACAACAATTGTGGGTGCTGCAAATCAGGACAATAATTATAAACGTCACAGCAATTCTACAGCTGTTCTACGGACAATATATCTGTGACCCAGGTGCACCAGATGTCCTCGATGTGTAGTCTATCGCAAGATGCAGCGCGACGACCACTTACCATTTCATTGTAAGCATCTTTGCTCAGTCTTGGCGTGAGTTTAATAGTGCCCATGAAAACAAAAAAAAGACCCAGTGCAAAAGAGAGGGCGACAATGGTTATTGTCCTTGGTGAGGCCATCTTCGGTTAATTTCCCTGCAGAGTCCTACGATGAAATAATATCCGATGCGGAGTTCGCTCACTGTAACACTAGGTTACCCTCAGTTTCCTGCAGAAGATACATGTAGGGGGATGGGCTCGTAGCGAATCAAATATGGCGACGTGCCACTTTATCACAGGGTCCAAGTGTCCTTTGTTTTGAATGCCAGAATCAAGTTATTTTGATACATCTGTACGGGAAACTATGAAGCCTATTATTTTAGACATTTTTTTATTTTCCAATTGACGAAAATGGCAACTTGTTAGATATCTGGGTGGTATTTTGCAATTTATTATGGCAGCTGAAACCATAAATACCGTTGTTTAAATTTATTTCATAAGGTCATTCCTTGTGACCTAAGGGTTGTCACTGTGACCCACTGGTAGGCTAGCACATGTATTTAAATAAGCAATTTATATCCAACCACATGTGTAACAATTCCATACGGAAACAGTAACACTGACATGTTTCACATTGAAAGAGTATTGAAGCAGATCAGTTATGAACAAATAAAAAATAAAATTCCAGTTTAAATTAGCTATTTGGGTTAGGCTGTCAACAAAAACGAGACGGCAGGGGACAAAAAGTTTAAAAAACACATTAGCAACTACTAAACAATACTCAAAGATTCACAGACATTTTTACTTTATTTAATTGGAAAACACCAGTGAAGTTTACAGGCATCCACTGCCACCATCTAGAGATTTAACATCAGGACTCCTCACAGTCATCTGTCTGACCATCCCTGAATCTGCAAACAAGACAATGTCCTGCAACTACCATCTCTGTTATGGTTACATTAATGACAGTGTATGTGAAAAAAGGCAGCATTCTTCACTTGACAAGTAAAACAACCTGAATGTATCTGTTCTTGAAAAAATTATAAATAATATTATATATTATATTTATTATAAAACGACATTTACACCAGCATGAAGAACAGAGTAAACTTAAATAGATTTCAGATCTAGTCATCAAATGCTCAGATGGTCTGTGTACTCAAATGCCACTAGATATTTAGATACAAATTTCGATGTAATGTCATACTGTTTAGTCTTACTACATGACTTGTTTTATGTACGACATTTGAAATACAGTATATTGACAAATTCGAAATGCCATATTATATTATAAATTCTTTGGTTTCAGGTAGAACATCGATTGACAGTGAAAACGTTCGCAGAGATACTAGAAGATATTTAAATGAGATGCACTTATTTGGGGTCAGGTTGCTGCTCGTCTCTGGAATTTGCCTCTAGGAATAAGTCTCAGACAGGCCTTATGTCTGTGGGTTTGGTTGGCACTCCTCAGAGAAGCGGATACACTCCCGGGATAAGTCACAGAGGAGCTGCGGCAAGCTCATAAACCCCTGGACAGCTGTGCGGAGGACAGCTTACAGGGTCATCACATGGCCGAGGCTCCTCCCTGAACAGTCGAGCCGTCATCGCTCCAAACCCTGATCCGGCTCCCGCTCCCGGTCCTGCTCCTGTTCCTGCTCCTGCTCCTTCTCCTGCTCCTGTCGGGCTTTTAGAGCCAAAATTGCTGTTCTGTAAAGTTCTATCAGGGACACAGGGAAAATAAAACACGTTTGGTTTCACAGATCCTACATTTTGCACATGGGCTGCCCCCATCTGGTCAAGGAGGGAAGTGCACCTCTTGTTGTCAACGGGTTCAGTGTCATACTTCAGAGTGTTTTTTTAACACAAGTTGTTCTCTGACTGCAAATTTAGGCTCACACTGACCAACATCAGCACCTAATCGTTGAATGAGTTCACCAAGGTTGTGAATAATGGCATCCTCCTGGACCAGACATTGGGTGCCCACTACTTCTATCACAGTCCACTGTCTTGAGGAACACGGCTACAGGACTAGTACTTACCGAAAGTAGTCGAGAGATCAACTGGTTGCGTGTATGCTGCTGGCACTTCAGTGTTTATCTTGTTTTTCCGCTTCACCTTGACTGTCTTTCTCTTCTTTTTCTTCTCTCCCTTCCCTGCGAATATTTCATTTTACATGACAAGGAACAAAAAATTATGGAGTAGGAGAGTTTTTCCTGTTTCCAATAATAATACTAATACCAAAACACTACTACACAATACTAAAAGTACTGTATTGTCAGCTGTACTCCACTGTTTACCTTTGGAGGGTTTGGAGTCATCAGTGTCAAGTGATTCAGGTAGATCCAAGGTCTCTTTTTTGACTTTTGATTTTCTTTTGAGTTTGCCTTGTTTCCCTGGCAACAGGGGACTGCTGGCTTTCTCCTTCTGGCTGTTGTGCTCCTGTTCGGCCTCTTCGGCAGCCTCACCCTCCTCTACCTCCTCTTCGTCGTTCCCATTGTCCCTTCTGTTTTTGGCATTCTCCTTCTTGGTTTTCCCCTTTACCTTCTTATTCGTTAGCCTTTTTTTCAGGGAGTTCTCCTAGAAGATTTGAAATTACATTTAGTTCATAAGTTTAATCAGTTTGAAGGTAAATATATTTGTTTCAGAGCTCTTGAACTTGATTGCCCTTCTGCCCTCTATGACTGCACACACAGAAAATAACCTAGGACTGCAATGGATAGGTTGTCATGTAAAGGAAAAAAGCATAGCAGAGAAGTGATATGTTATACCTTATTCAGAATATCTCGGATGGGCTGCAAGGAGCTGCTACCTTTGCTTTTCCTGGTCTTTTCTTGCCTTAAATCACTTTTGCTTCCGGGTAGCCTGGACAAGCATGGAAAACATATTTTGATACCCTGAAAACCTCCAAACATCAGCTTTGTTGAAGTAGTTTTGTTGGTAAGAGAAATGCATCGTGATTGAACACCAGGTGGCAGTTTTGAGCCATACCACAGCTAATAAATCCTCCTTGCAGAGAGGCGGTGTTCTCACCTTTGTTCTTTGGTCTTGCGGCGGCCTTTCTCTGCCTTCCCACGCTTCTCCCTGTCATCGTGCCCATAGGGCCTCCGAGAGTCACGTATAACACGCACACAGAGATCGGAGTAGTCGAGACACACAGCCCGCAGCAGCCAGCGCAGACCTCTCAGTGTCTTCCTGTCCGACCACCTCCTCAGGTCCAGTAAGGCTGAGCATGGCTCCTAGGGAGACAAGCACATAGGACCATACAGGACAGGGGGCCTTTAGGTCATTCACCCAGCCACATATACAGTCAAGTAATTAGTTTAGTGTACTGTGTTTAACCAATATATATATCGTATTTAGATATCACAGACATGTAATGCAAACTCTCAGCTTATCTATCACAGGTTCATAAATAGAAGCTTTACTTCCAAACCTAAGTGTTTGTCAGTGTTGAAAAGTATGTTCAACACTGGCGCGTGTGTTCAACAAACGTATGTTCAACACTGGCACTGACACTGAACATGTCAGCTGATGAACCAGTTGAACATGTCAAGTGATGATTGTGGATGGGGTTGCAAGGAAGTATTTTTTGAACTCACAATGTGGCATAGCGACCGGCTCTTGTTGACAAGATGCTCAAGAGAGAGTATTTCAATCAGCTCACTCCCAAGCATGGCATTGACTTTGTCCTGCTTGTTGGCTAACCTGAAGATTGATACATAGAAAAAATAATGGCATCAGAAGAAGAGATATACAAGCTCTGTGTCTGCTCTGAGTGACACATACTGTACAACATGTGCTCTACATCTAGGAAAAACTGCATGCATTTAACTTTACCACAGATTTTGCATTGAACTTTACCACAGGCAAAGTCATGTCACACAGGCAAAGTCAATTGTTCTCCTTCTTTCATGTTCCTTCAAATATTACTCAAGAGTAAGTGTAACTACCCTGTGGGATTGTTCCCCACAAAACCAACAGTGCTTGACTGAGCTAAATCAAGAGTGCACACATGAGGGTGTACTTGTGTGTGTCTCATAAGTTGGCTTACACCAGTAGAGGTTTCCCTGCCACCCTGGGCTGCTTCAGGATGTCCACCATCTCATCCTTGACCTCCTTGATCCGTGCCCGGTCACTCGAGTCCACCACGAAAATGATGGCGTGGGCCTCTCCGTAGTGCGCTGTCCAGGCCTCCCGGTCCTCCAGGACCCCTCCCATATCCACCATAGTCACCAGGAAGTTCTCCACTCGCAGCTCAGTGCGGACACACCCCAGTGTGGGACCCACCTCACCTGGGGGCACTACAGCATGACAACAGTCATCAGTGAGGTACAAAGCCAACATGTCTATGTTGAGCAGCCACGTAAGTTGTTTATGACAAAATAAGTTTTAAACAGTGGCATTTCTGGCTATTCTGGTGACCTAGCCAAGATCTCCAAGAGTAACCCCTCTCCAAAAACATAATTTAATATATAAGTTCACAGGAAAGAGATATTTTTTTGTTTTACAAACCCAATAGTGTGTTTATAATAATTAAATACAATAAAATAGACATTTTTTTAAAGGGGGGTGCTGATTAGATGACCGACTAGGTTGCCGATGTCTAAAATCACCCCTGGTTGTTCTCAATAACAGGACAAGGAGATCTACTCTCTCATTTTAGTCAGATTTCCCCACTTTCAAGGCTGACTTGACGTGAGAATCAATGAGATTCAACAAAACAGGTGTATTTTTTGGCATGAGATGCATTGAAGTCAATGGAATTTATTTTCCATGCCAGCGTGAGACGGGACATGACACTGTGTGTCTCTCGCCAACAGGAACCCTGTTTCAGTTTCAGCCTAACACAAAGAGGAGACTTGAGACGCATTGATTCATTACCTCCCAGCATTCCTCTGATCGAGCATGTTTTTCCTGCATTGTCAAGACCAACCACAAGCACTGTGACTTTCCTGTTTAAAAGAAAAAAAACAAAAACAATAATGACGCCAGCATGCTAACAGGCAGCATTGAGAATGTGCTTGTAAACACTCCAGAGAATCCTGTGTTTAAGACCGCCGTAGTATTAATGAGTCATGGGGATTACTACTCACTAATCCTTCTAATAATAACAAATGACGACTACACACTCGAGGTATTGCAGCACTGTGAGGTAAAAGCAGACATATGGTGGTCTTGATTATGTTTCTGAGCAGGCACACAGAGTGATGAGGTACTGGATGTGAATAAGATGAACTGCTGGTTCATGATAAACTCGATGTGAATAAGATGAACTGCTGGTTTATGATAAACTGGATGTGAATAAGATGAACTGCTGGTTCATGATAAACTGGATGTGAATAAGATAAACTGCTGGTTCATGATAAACTGGATGTGAATAAGATAAACTGCTGGTTCATGATAAACTGGATGTGAATAAGATAAACTGCTGGTTCATGATAAACTGGATGTGAATAAGATGAACTGCTGGTTCATGATAAACTGGATGTGAATAAGATGAACTGCTGCAAACAGATCAATACCTCAAAGGCTGCTGGAATTTGGAGACCCAGCTGCAGCAGTTGCCAATCAGGTTGAACATGTTGAGCTCCGGGGAGCACAGAGGCCACCATCTTCTCTTCAGATCATATCTACAACACCCCAAATACACAGCATCCTTCAGGAGGGCTCAAAGCCAACGGTGTTCACAAGAGCCAGCAAGACATAGCTACTGTCAGCAACCAAAGTTCATACTGACACTCCGAAAGTCCAAAAGAGGAAATAACAGATTATCAATGTTGTCACAAACAAGCATGTTAAAATATAGATTCTTCCAAAACTTGTAAATTAGACAATTTTGTTTTAACACCAAAACCATAGAAATGTTTCTCTATTATCTTAAAACGAATGCAGTATGGATAAGTAGGCCGATATAAAATAAAATGGCATGGAGAGTGTATGACACAGCACATGGCTTGGAGAGGGCACAGCATAGCACAGCATAATCGTCCATTTTTGGTCTTATATTTTCAATACATTGAAGCCTAATCTAAAGCAAACAAATCTCAATTCATGAAGAATATACTTAAGGTGTACCATTTTTCAGTACATTGCCCAAAACATTATACACTTCATCAAAGCACATCAAGGGAACACAGGTTAGGAACATACAGTAACTTACATATCTCATTACTATCCCCATCTATCCCTGCTAAGTGCCCTCAATCATCCATATACACATTCCAAGCCCACAGCAGCCTCTCTCACCAGTAGATCTGACACAGCCTTGGCTCCATGACTTGTAATTGTTTTCCAAACTAAGTACTACAAACGGATACGCTTCCTGGCATTCTCTATCATCCGTCTGCACTTCAGACAGCCATTGTTCTGTGACAGAATCACCTCTACCTTGAGAGTCTTAGCTACATTTGGTCTCTTGGCACAGTCTTCAGGCATGTCTGGCTAGGATAATGGCATCTACACCTGTGGCGCTCCAGAGCCCCAAAGCCACCTGTGACGTTAACAGGTGTGTTTGTGTATAGGGGAGGCAGCCATAGGTTAGGGGCTAGGGAGGTCACTCCATCAGCCTCAGCCTTCTGTTCCCAGCAGCTGCTCAGCTTCCCTAAGCTTTTCTAGGCTGGTCTGAGAACATTACAGTGTCTCTCTTGTTTCACGACTTAAACACTCATATGACCCATTTTTACTGTTGTCAACAATCTTAGGCCAACAGTTCTTTAATTACATTTACTCGATGCATGTGTTAGTCTTACAGTGTAGCCTACTTGCTATATCTGAGACTAAAACAGACATAATCATACAATGCTCCTTAGGTCCACTGAATCTATACATTGTTTTTTAATGTAAAGGTTACTGTTTATTTATTTAACACATTAATAAAGAAATAAACAAAACATCACTCTTGCAGCCAGTAAAAAGTTAATCTGCATGTAGCCCAAATATAATTACAGTTATTATTTAGAGACTTAATAAGTCTAAATGATTTAACATTTCCAATAATATCATATAATACTAATATTAAGTCGTCAAATAAAGCCTGTGTCAACAAATAGCTCTGGGAAAAAATACTCTTGGTGTACCTTCTAGGTTGACGTGTCTCTCATTTCATTACAACCTATATCTGACAAGTCTGTGCATATACGAATGTAAACCCCACAGTGCACCATCACATAAAAGCACAATTGATGAAAGTCAAATAAAAGCTCAGAGCACTTACAGTAACAGCCCTGTCTCCATGTGGGTGTTTGTATTTTCTGCTGTAACATTTTACCCCACCAACAGAGAAAACTCCTCAGGCTCAAATTATGTCAGTAATCCCCTGGTCACCTCATGTGGGAGGTGCCATGCATGATAGTCAGTCACAGCCTCTCGGCCAATCATGTGAGGTTTATTAACACTGGCCGGTGCTATTGGGAGAATTGCACAGTGATTATTCAGGTGAGATCTATTTCCTCCCACAGGTTAGCTCTAAGGATGATTCTCCCACGATAACGTGATGAATGGCGTGTGACTTCGGGTGATTCACCAGGGTCAAGAGAGTGAAGAGGTGTTGACTTCTGATTAGAAAGCCGACTCGACAAATGACCACACGACTCTGTAGTTACTGGTCAGTGTTGCCAAGAAAGGCAGCAGATTACACAGCAAGAGAACAGTGGGTTCCAACAGTTGCTACACGCTATAACGTGTTCTTGAAATGTTTTGCACACACTGCAGACTATTTCCATTCATTTGATTAAATGAATGCTAGATTATTTTTTTTAATCACATATTTCAGTTTGCAAATGAGTCTTACAAACAATTTGCAATTTCTTTCCTTGGTTATTATTTGGGTGGTTTGGCTCTCTTTGATTTTGAAAGCCCCAAGGAAAAAAAGTGATAATATCTTAAAATCATCTTAATCATATTAAAATCTCATTATGGCAATCACTACATGGATGTGTAAACTAAATTGCATTGTGTTCTAATGCAATAATTCCATGATATGTTGGTATATTAATTTAACCATAGGACTAATTGGCATGACACAAATTGTGGTAATATATTATATTTTGCCATGTGCTGTGCTTGCCACTAGGGGGCTGTAAGCTTGCCTTCTTGTGAGGTGATTTTTAATATGCCAGTAGACGGGTCATGAGTTTTTAAATGACTGGCATTTACAGGAACTATCTGGCTTCCTGCTTAACAGGTCCTAAGGCTTAAAATGAAATATAGCCCCTGTTTGGATGTTTACAGCAACGTCCTCAGAAACCCCTCTGCAGCCTCTACCTCTAATCATATTAACTTGGATCTGGTACCCCTGAAATCGGCAGTCCTGCAGGGTGTGATGTCATCAAATGACCCCCAAGAGTCTTTTTCCTTTCTTTCTTCCTTTCTTTCTGTCTTTCTTTCTTTCTTTCTTTCTTTCTTTGTCTCTATCTTTCGTTCACCCTCCGGTTTCATCCCATTAAGTCATTAGAGAAGGAGCCAATCAGAGGGCTATTTTATCGACTGACTACATCGGGCGGGTCTGTGAGCAGATTGGCCAGTCAGCTGAACACCACACACTCGGTCATACGGCGGGATCGATTAGTGGACACACACACACACACACACACACACACACACACACACACACTCACTCTACACGTGCGCAGGCCTGTCTGCTACTGCATTCTCACTGTGTCTGAAATTTCATTTCCCATAGACGACTGACTTTAGGCCAATCCTATTCCACTTGATTTTGTCAGTCTATTTTGTTATCTCAAATGTGTTCTTCTTCCTTTTTTTCTTCTTCTTCACATTCTGTATTAAATTAAGTTAAAAAATGAAGACCATATTAAGCATGCATGTATAAACTACATTGTACCTTCCTAACAAACCCCAGCAACATACTCTTGCTGGTCTTTGTGTGCAGCTAGCCTGTGTTTGCCTGTTTCTCCAGGGTGTGTTGTTACAGCATACTTTAACTAGATTAAGTCTTAGCCAGAGGGCTGAGTCCAAGCTCTCAGGTGGACACCTTAAGAGGGGCGGAACAGTCATCACTCAGAATGCCTGGTTGACACAAGTGTGAGGGAAGTGGAACTGCCGGAAGACAGGCAGTTTCAGTGTGAGCATGCACCCACCCAGGTCCTAACCGCCGTTGCGTACCCACCAGTACGGGATCTTCCAGTTCCCGTGCTGACATACTAGCTTACAAAAATAAATAAGCGCCACTTAGCCCAGCCCACCTGAGCTAATAACTCTGAATCCGTTCGTAAGAAACTGAGTGAGTGAGCTACACTCACTCACTCTAAACAGGGGTGACAGAGAGGGAAGAAAAGAGGAAACAATTTAATCATTTGTGGCTTCTCTTGGAAAATGTGTATTTTCCTGTCTGTCTTCTATTTTTCAGAGTATGAGGAGATATGAGGGACTTAAAGTAGCATGTACAGAAATACATGTTGTTAATACAAAAATAAAACCTGTATGTTTATGGATATGAACTTAACTTGTTTTGGATAACAACACCAAATATACTTAGTAGCAGTGCATATCATGATGACTGATTCATTGCCTTCCTTCTCTAAATAAATTAACTTTAGCTTATAACTATACCGGAACTGCTCATGCAAACACAGTAAAAGCTCTTATTTGTATTGAATTAGAATAACAACCACGCTACAAGAGGACTGAACAGGTGGCCTGCTTAGTCTTCATCCCGATACAGATTCTTCCTGTACCAGTCCATGTGTGCTTTGTCGCGGTTGTGCAAACACAAAACTCGATATCTTAAATCCATATAAAAAAAATCACGTTACTTTTACATTCTCTCTCTGGAGAATTTAGTTTAGCACGGCCAAATCTCCTCACTCCTCCAGAGGAAAGCAGAGTGTACGAGAGCTGAGGCGATTAAATGCTGAGAGCTACCAGTACAAATGTTTTGATGAAAGTCAACTGAGAAGGCCAGGAACTATCTGGCTGACTCACACGGCCCTGACATTGAAGCTGAGCCAAACTCTGTCAGACGACCTAAAAAGGAATCTGAGGATAGCATACCCCTCTTTGTGTACAGAGCCGACAACCTGTCTGACAACACAGACAGATAGGAAGTATGTGCTTGACCAATATTTCAGGTCACACTGAAATGTATTCAGTCATCCCTCTGTTTTCAGTTCAAATGATGCTGGTGTAAAGTATGCTGTCTCTGAACACACTAAACTAGCCATCTCTTTAGTGTGGAATGATAAATGCATTTAAATATTTGTAAAGGCGTTTGGGGGACAACGCCCATTTCTCCATAGTCCAGTGCCCCTTCTCATGAGACATGTTCGGCGCGGGGGGGGGGGGGGGGGGTTGGGGAGACAGATAAACCATCAAGGAATTTGTCAGAGTCTATGCCAAAGTAAATTGAGCCATGATAAAGAAATGTAGTTTCCAAAGTGCTTGAATAAGTTCTTGAAATAATGCCTAAATATGGAAATGTGATTTACTTTTCTTTGTCCTCTAATACTTCTTGTCAAAAAATTCTCTCAAACCACAGGAGGCATAGCTGGTTACAATTTGTAGCATTTTGAGAAGCATTCTAACTCTAACCCTAACTAGCAAAGAAGAAGACGATTTGTAACAGTTCTCATGGTTAGTTCTACATTTGTCCTAATTCCTCGCCGCAGGCAGCTTTAAACTGAAGTTTCACTGAACCCCCTCTCCTAAATATCTTGGCATAAAAATAGATGCATAGTGTGTGTTCTCTGACAGCTGTGCGGTGTAGCCACCGCGAGTTTAACTCACAGGGCGCTAGGACCCAATGGATACAGGACAAGAGCTCTTTTTGACTTGTCAGTGCATGCGGCGTGTGGAATCGGGACACACCTGATCTTTAAGTTTGCCTTTCATTTTGCACTTTGAAGAGTTTCTTCTTGGACTCACGGATACATTTGTGGATCTGAGATTCTTTGGCTCACAAGTGGTTTCGTTTTTAGTCATGACAGGCATGGAACGGACGGCTTGCGGTTGTAATCTTCCATTAGGCTACATGCGAACAAATTAACGCTGCAACTTTTCTGGCATTTTGTGAAAGACCGATGGTGCTTATGTAGGCTTCTTCATGATTCTGTTTACATGCATGATTAACCACAACCGATGCGGTAGGGAGTGCCTCCATTTGATCGTTCAGGTGACGTCATCTTAAAATAAGCGAATGAACAATGCCGTCTTTTCTTTTGACGCCACGTCAAATAATTGTCCCGGTGACAATGTGAGCTACTATGTATCAAGCAAACAGTTGCGCCACTGGATCGATCTGGATTTCTAATACTTCTCTTAGTTACTTGTTTAAAAAAAACACGGCCTGCAACAAACTTTCTCGGCACAGAGCCCGCATACGCTTCTCTGTGTATTCATTCAACCGATAAAGTGCAATCTTCTTGTGTGTTTTCTAAACATGACATCAAAACGATGAAACCTGTTGAATGAAGTCGTCGGTTTTTCGGTCAGTCAGCCACATTTTTGGAGTGCCGTACTGTAATGGAGAGGAGAGAAGAAGCCGAAAATGAAATCGTGGAGGTCCAGCCGCAGCAGCACCCCCATTCGGCCCCCAAGACCGAAAACGGGGACGTCGTCCTGGTTATCAATCACAGCCACGTCCACCCACCCCTCAGCGTGGTACTTGCCACTGTGCTTTACTTTGCCGAGGTAGTTTGTGCGTCTATACTTAGTAAACGGTACCATGACAGCGACGACACTATTTGGATGGGCTTGACCATCACCTTCATGCTGGTGCCGGCGGTGCTGATTCAGATGACGCTGACGTTCATTCACAGGGACTTGGACATGGACAGGCCTCTGGTGCTGTTTATGCACCTGCTGATGTTGGGACCACTGATAAGGTAATTCATGCTACAAGACAGAGGCGTTATAGTGAAGCCGCATATAACCTGTAAAACTGTAAAACATGCGTGGAGACGATAGACTTTCTATCCCAAGCACTTTACACCTACTGTGTATAAATACTACTGTAGTAATACTATTGTAATGTATATTTTGGTAACTTCAGGGCCCTTCATTTAATACTTTAATACTACATTTAGTTTGATACCCTCCATTGCAAGGCCTTGGCTATTAACATTTCCACAGCTACAACACTGTGGTATTTGTTGTGCTTGTAAAATGTGCTCAGGCCTGTTGTGTCTATATAGTGACTCATTTTTCAGGTGCTATTTTCAGGGTGGAGCCAAAAGTTGTTTAGACCGGTGCTTAAAGTAAGGTTTGTGAGTTAACAAGAAGTAATGAACAGTATCAATATGTAGCCAAACAGCTCCTGGCGCACTGAAACAGCTGCCCTTGGGTATTTTAAGAATAACAGAATTTGCATACAGTAACATCATCAATGAAGTGTGACTATCTCGTCTAAAGCAAAATTCCTTAGACTTACAAGTGAAGTCACTCAGGAGGAATGTATCAAGATTCCTTAAGAAGAAACGGACTGAAACTCCCCAACATAGAACCGACCCAGGCCTCTGCACTATGTAACGCCCTGCGGATATAAAGCGTTAGTTGCGGCATACAAATTTGGCAATAGGCTGTGAAGCCTGTTGGTAGTTCTCAGCTCCTCCCACAAAAGTCTTCAGTAGATATTTGAATATTTTGTGTGAACCCAGCTCTCGTTGCACGCTGTAATTGTTTCCACTTAGGGGACAGCTGGTTCTGACATGTCCTTTCCCCTCAGTTGGTTTCATCGAGGAGGCTTAGTTTGTAGAGTGCCCTCTGCGTCTGATCACAGCAGTAGAAATACAACCCATAACTTGAATCAGAGAACAGACAAGCCAATTCAGCTTGCTGTTTTCAGGAATGAATCCTACTGCAGTCACAGAATCAATAGTCGTTAATGTATATCTTATGTCCATGTTAAATTTGCTGGTGATGAGGGTCGATTATATCCATTAGCCTCTTTGTTTCAATATGCCTGGAACTGTTCGTAGTGATTTTTCCCATCCCATTTTTCCCAGACCATGTAGGAAGGCAGAATGTTGCCATTGCAGTTCATAATTCATTAGTAAATGATAAGTGTCTCCATTACTCTAAGAGGTCCACATGTCAAACCTTCATACAGTACACTGTGACTGTGAGTCTAATGTTTGATTAGATCTGCTGACCAGCCAGAGACAGCCATTAGAGGCCGGGTTTTAAGAGCATCCACTGCATTTTGCTTGCACAGAGAAAAATACATTTCAGGCCCACCCTTCCTTTCCTGGTTCAAGGAGCCACTGAACGTAGGGGTGAACAGGGAGTCACCATGGCGCTTAACAGATAGCTCTGTAATTATATCCACCCACCAGTCAGGAGGTCTGGATGGACGCCATTCTATCTACTTCTCCAAGAAAATCCCATATCATAACCCAGGCAGAACTTCCTGCTTCAGCTCTGGTGTCACTCTGCCATGAGGGGTTGGTGTGAAGCTGGTGCAACATATTAGCAATATAAGCTGACAGTTGAATGATAAACATGTCATGTTTTTTTTCTCTTCTTATCAAACAGAAGTTGCCCAAGTTATTGTCAAAATGGCAACTACAGTATGGTGTCTGTTTCTCCAATTGGCTATACTTACATTTTTGGAAAGACAATGACACTGTTGTTTCTGTGTGATTTCTTTCCTGCTATGATATTGTAACACCAGTCCAGTCCATTTTGTGTAGATACGTTTCCGTGTAGTTTTCATGGCATGAGAGCCAGGCTTGGAAGGGCACTCAGGCCTACCATAACTGTCTTCACAACAGACTTAGTAGCCATAATCCTCCCCTCCTTAAACAAAACATTAGCTCAGAGACTTGTTGCCTTGTCCTCAACTACAACTCCATGCCACAGAGTTGCCTTTGTTGCTGCTTGTTCCCGCCCGTTACCTGGGTAACACCAAGGCCAGATGTTTCACAAGTGACTGAGTATGCTTGTTTAGTACTGTACACATGTCATTTCATTGGTTAAGGGTTGAGCATTTAGATTGTGTGAATGAACTTTAAGATGAAATGAGAATCTCAACACAAGCGCAAACATGGCAACAGGTCAGATTGAAACACCATCCTTTTTAGGCCTTATCTCACATTCCATGGCTGTGAAATTTGCATGTGTCTTGTATTTCAACATCCGGCAGAGCTTGATGTAATGGTCATTATAGAACAATCTGTAATGAATATGCTGTTGTTGGAGTTAGTATTATGGACCGGACACTTGCTCTGCCCTTCTGTGTGTCCCTTCACTGTTAAACAGTTGAAAATAAGATTATTTGGCTAATGTTGTTAGTATTCATTACAAGTTTACAGGTAATATTTGTTGATTGCAAATACAAAGTTCTCCACTATCTACTGCCAAATCCCAGCCCATGACCGAAATGTTTCCACATCATGGCGAACTACATGTCTCTCTTAGTGTGTAAGGTAAATGTCACTTGGACAAGCCAACATGCCTGGATTTTGACTTTATGTAAGTTAAATAGATCAGTTGCTGGAACTCTTCAGGGAAATGGAGTGTATCCTGTTTGTGGTTAGTGTGCAGGCCTGTGTCTGGCGCATAGGATTAATGTGTTTTCAGCGTGTTCTGGCAGGAACCATAATTAACCCCTGCTCTCTGAGTCCTCCCTTCCCTATGGCCTGAGTGCTTTTAAACATTCACTGACATGGACTTAAATACTGGATTGAGTTCAGGTATTTCATCTTAAAAGTCACATATGTTTACCATTCCTGAGAGATAGAACACTGGTTAAGTTTTTGCCCCAATTATTAACACCAGGAGCAGAAACCTTGTGGTATCTACCAGTTCAGTTGAATATCTCATTGAAGTAAAGAATGCTGAAAAATATTTCATACTTCCCTTTTTTTAATTTGAGAGATCATGTGAGTGATTAACATATTATGGTGACTTTTGTCATCCTGATGTTTACAGAGAATGCTGACCGGTAGCTTTTTTGTTTCATTGCAATATCAGCATGGCATGTTGCAGAAAGCCATTGCACCACACATAGCTATAGCCTTCACGAACTTCAGGGTTTTGGCAACAGTCTTATTTATGGGATGATCGTTCGTCTCATTTCCTTTCGGGGGCAGCTCAAACAATGCATACAAGTTCTTTCACACATCAAAAGACAAAAAGAAAGTGTTTGAATGTCTTTCCCTTTTGCGTGAAATCATCCTTCTGCTCCTCTTCTTCCCCATCCGCCTGCCCTCGCCTCGAATATACATGAGCAAAATATTTATAGCAGACGATCGATTTGCTGTTTGCTTCTATGTAGTAACCCAGGTTATTCCACTGGCTTCTCTGTACATAAGAATTGCCTGCTATAAATATATTTTTTTTTTCTGTACAGAGCATTCAGCATTTACCGAATATACATGTTGGTCTGTGATGTCTGTATGGGAAAAAAAACGGTGCTGTAAAGTGTGGTTAATGTATCACTCCAGTTGTGATTAGCCACTTCTGTCTCAGCAGTTCTGTCTAACTATAAAACCCAAGATTTCCGTGATCTGTTCACACAAAGTGATAAGTATCTTCTGAAGAAGGAACCATATGTCAGGGGCGTATGTGTGCGTGTGCGTGTGCATGTCTACACAGCTGTGAAAAACTGTGTCCCATGACGTTCTTTGCTGACTTCAGTGAAAGCATTTTTGCTAATGCCTGTGTGTTCAGCAGAGATTTGCTCTGGCAGCAGATCCATGGACTCTCTTTCCTTGTTTCAGTTGCATTATATACTGTATTGAGGTATTCATGCTGATACTGACTTGTTTAAGTCCTCACTGTCCTTGTCATTTCCCATTTGCTGTAGACATAGTGAAAGTGCAAGGTACCAACATCCCCACACAGTTCCTCCATCTGGAAGAACAGGAAGCCTAATTGACAGGGAGGAGGCCTGGTTGCCACTTTCAGTTAATCAAATTACCTCTGCTCGGAAGAGACAGTGGTGGATATCTTCAGAACAGAGCAAATGACTTCAGGATAATGCTCATAAATTATGCATTTATGTCAGCGTAATATTGTTATTGGTAGTTGTGTGGATGAGCTTATTACAAAGCTGACATGTACTGTCAGCTCGCACTACCTCTTCTTAAGAGAGGGAGAGAGAGGTTGAACACACCCTTGACTCATGTTTCAGCATGGGTAAAAGGAGGAGCTTGAGAAATGCTGGCGTTTGTTGTGTGTAGATGCCCTCTTGTGGATTAAAATGAAACCACTCATGCTTTGGTGAGTGACTTTGATTTGACTGTGATTTTTGAAATCCCATAAAAGATAGACTGTCTATAGTACTAGTGAAGGCATCAAAGGCTAAATCCAATGTGCATAGAACATGAAAGGTCTATTGAGCAGTGCAAACAATGAGGTCCTCACCACAACCATCCTCTGACGTCATTCCCTTTTGTCACTCGTGCCGAGCAGGTGCATCGAGGCGCTGGTGACGTACTTCCGGGCGGGGAAGCAGGAGGAGCCGTACGTGACCATCAGCCGCAAGATGAAGCTGAAGAAGGACAAGGGCCTGCCCATGGAGTGGGAGATCGGCCACTCGGAGCGCAAGCTGGCTGTCCACCGCAACGCCTTCAAGCGCACGGCCATCATCCAGGCCTTCCTGGGCTCCACGCCACAGCTCACCCTGCAGCTGTACGCCGCCATCCAGGAGAAATACATCTTCCCCCATTCCAGATGTATGTATCTATACATTAATGCTCTTGCTGTGATTTAGTACAGGAGGGTGAATTGGGAAGGGACTTTTACTTAGCTGTGTTTATATACATAGTTGGGTTCCCTGGTCCTCACCAAAATAGAAAATGCAATTTGGGTTTAGGCATACTGACATATTAGAAATAGGAGCAGTTGCAGTTGTAGTTTTTTTAAACTTGTGTCTATTGTCTCTGAGTCTCTCGTGAGTTATCAAGGTGTCTTTTCAACTTTTGTATCTTTGTTTTTCATATGTACTGTACCCACAAAACCATACGATGCTGTTCTGTATTGTGACCTCACTTTAGCACAAGCAAAACAAGACTGACCTTTTCAGCTTTGGATCTTGTTATGCACAAAGGGCTCAGTTGGACATGCTAAAATGAAACCAAAAGATATTGCACCAGGATTTGGTTCAGTCTAACCTAACTTGATGTATGTGAGCACAAACACAGTCTGCTAGTGCCAGTCTATTTCCAAAACATTACTCTTAGAACTCTGGATGAATTTAACTTTGTACTAGTGATTGTGCTGCATTATCGGACCTGTTTAATAGGTCTCCAATCCCCACTTCCTGGTTGTGAGGTTTCCCCTTGCCATTTAACCAACCCCACTCTCTTCTCTTCCCATGCCCAGTGGCGCTGATGATCATCACGCTCATCTCCATCACCTACGGTGCCCTGGTGTGCAGCGTGCTAGCCATCAACATCAAGTACGACGAATACAAGGTGCACGTGCGGCCCGTGGCCTACCTGGTCATGATTCTGTGGCGTGGGCTGGAGATCGCCACGCGGGTTGTCTCTCTGGTGCTCTTCAGCACGGCGCTCAACCACTGGATCATCCCCGTTGGCCTGGCCAACCTGCTCTTCTTCTTCTTCCTGCCCTGGGTGGAGTTCTGGGCGCGCAAGGGCTCACTGCCCGAGAACGTGGAGAAGAACATGAGCAAGCTGGGCACTGTGGTGGTGCTGAGCATGGTGACGCTGCTGTACGCGTGCATCAACGTCTTCTGCTGGTCGGCCGTGCAGCTCAACCTGGCCGACCACGACCTGATCGAGAAGCGGCCGCGGTGGAACCGCGTGGCGCTCTACTACTCGGCACGCTTCGCCGAGAACGTGCTGCTGACCGTGCTCTGGTACCTGTTCAAGTCGGACTTCTACGAGTATGTGTGCGCGCCGCTGCTGGTGGTGCAGCTGGTGGTGTGCTACGGCCTGGCCGTCTTCTTCATGCTCCTCTTTTACCAGTTCTGCCACCCGTGCCGCCGTATCTTCCACCGCAATGTGGAGGACTACTTGCGCTGCATCTGCTGCCACCGCCAACCCAAGACGGAGGACAAAGCAGAAGAGCAGGACAAAGCAGAACAGCAGGAACCCTTACCAGAATCTTCTCAGGAACATCCGCCAGAGTTGGCGGTACTGCTGTCACCAGATGAGGCACCCGCACCTAACTCCCACACTGATCAGCAGGGGGAACGTGAAACAGACATAGTCGATGACCATTTAGACACAGCTGATCATAACTCTGTGGTGGTATGCTCTTGAATGAGGCCAGGGGCTTCTTGCAGCCTGAAACCGTGTGAGGCCACAACAGAGAGCCTTGTATACTAAGAACAATCACCACTGACGCCGAGAGCATTTGGTGGTGATGGTACAGTGCTGCCACCTGCTGGAGTCTTAGAAGGATAGCAGGGGATGACCTCGGGATGTGAGAGCAGGGGATGAAGCCACACTATGGAATTATCTTTCTGTTGGTTGATGTTATGTTAGTACACTTTACTGAGGTGATCTGTTTTTAAATGTTTAACATAGCTTGCTTCTAGTCCAGTAACGGACCACAGGAAATCCAGGAATGTTTCAGAACTGAAGATGCACAAAGGTGCCTTTCACGAAGGGTGCTTGGTGTCAGGCTCTCCAGTCCAGGTGTGTGGGAACAGAGCCAAGTCTGGACTGTTCTGGAGGGAATAACCTGATAATCTGGGGCATCCCCCTTGAACTACTCCTGCCCACACTAATACAAGAAGACAAGCCAAATCCTCAGAGGAAGGCCTCTGCACTCTATCTTTGAAAGCACTTTGAAGTTGAGATTTAACATGCCATTGGAGAGGTGCTACAAAAAGACTGTATCCTCAGTTCAACACTGTCAGTTTGAAGTTTGTTGTGTGCCTAAGACTAAATTTGAGAGGGGAAAAAAGCATATTTCAAACGCATGTGCTCCACATTTGGTAGCAATTGATATTATGTAATCAGTGGTCTGAACCTGTCTAAATATGCAACTGTTGTGATTTTTTTTAATAAATATATGTATAAAGGCTATATTTGTGACAATAACATTGTGTTGCTGTTGATCCAAGTGATTGGTATTTTATGTAAATATTTGTAATGATTCAGACTGAGTTGATTTTTATTTTGAAAGTGCCTTGAAACTTTATTAACATGTGTCTTTATGAATGAATGAAAATAAACAGATAAATAAACAATCAAAATAAAACTGATGCATTGTGCATTACTTATGTTACAAGTATGAGTGATACCAATTTGTAACACCTTGATTTCAAATAAAAGTTTTCTCATAATTATGATGTGATGAGTGGCGCACTTTAGCGAACCAAGAGGGAAATGATTGTAAAGGCATGTTTGACTACGTGAGGGTGGACAGGGAAAAAAGATTACTTAAATGCACAAAGATAACTTCTGTTGTCCATCGTGCCAAAGATGTGAGAAGAAAGTCACATTGGCATTACACAAAGGATCTACTTCCTGCATTTCGCAACGGCATTTTTAACTCTTTCCTCGTTCGTTTCCAATCAATCTCAGGGAATGACTTGAAAGGTGGAGTCGAGACAGGGCGGCGACAGGTAGCATATAAAAGACTCGCGTAAGGATGCGATTCACCTGTAAGCACTGATCTGGGGAGCGAAAATGGGAAACTGGATTATTAATCACGGACTGACCGCCTTGATATTGGTAAACACATTATCTGTCTATGTTTTGTCATTATCCCCGTGACAGGTTCAATTTATAAACCTTTAAACTTTCTTGTAAGGAAAGGAGTTGTTCAGATCGTGATTGAAAAACATGAGTATGTCCCGTGGACCTAATTCTCTTGGTATTGTATGCAGGTGGTCTGGATGGGCATCAACATATTTCTGTTCGTCTACTTTTATTTCTTTTATGATCTGGGAGATCAGTTTATCTACACACGACATGTTTTGGGGGTAAGTTGCATTAATCATTAATATTGTGAGCTTCAAAATAAAATGCAATTTCCAGTCTTTTACCAAACAAATTGTTTTAATTGCAGTCTGCGCTGGCCTGGGCTCGTGCTCCCGCTGCTGTGCTCAATTTCAACTGCCTGCTTATCCTACTGCCCGTGTGTCGCAACCTGCTCTCTCTCATACGAGGATCTTTCATAGTGTGTGTGTGTGTGTGTGTGTGTGTGTGTGTGTGTGTGTGTGTGTGTGTGTGTGTGTGTGTGTGTGTGTGTGTGTGTGTGTGTGTGTGTGTGTGTGTGTGTGTTTTGACACCGGGGTGTGGGTTTTCGTGTGAAAGGAACATGTCTGGAAAAAATTATGTCACCTTTCCTTCTCTTGCTTACGTCTTAGTGCTGTGGGCGAACCATGAGGAAACAGCTAGACAAAAATATCAGTTTCCACAAACTTGTGGCTTACATGATTGGTTTAATGACAGGTAAATATTTGTATTCATTCTAAATTTTCTATTAAAAGTAATTTTCTATCTTAAAATGTTTTCCGGTAAAAGAAATTGTGACAGATTTTATTTTAACACATGAATGCTTTTATGTCTTCAAACTCTTAATTCCTTTTCTCCTTGTGATGGTTAAACTGCAAGAGGTCAAAGGATTACCAAACCCTAAAGAGACCCAAGCGTAGCCAAATATTGACCAAAGGTGCATAAGCAACAAGGCTTGTATTATTTAATGAATGTTAGGCCTTTTTCAGGCATGTTTTAGCAGAGGATGAAAGGCTCAAAACAGTTCTTAAGAACTTCTTCCTTGTATTGGATCAGGATTTTAAATTGACTTTCAGCTTTTATGCTTGGTGCTCCTGAGTAGTCAACAAACATCACTCTCTGAATGCTCCATTCAGTCTCTAATCTATAAGTTAGTGTTAGGGTAGCATTGTAGCACCTCTGTAGCATTAGGTAACAATGAGACTAAAGGTCATTCAGGTAAATGCCCTTCCATATGATTCAACTATTATACATTGTTGAAAAAGAAGTTTCATCCAGCAACGAAACTTGATCACACCCTCTACTTCCTTATATTTTGTCTTTAGCGGTCCACACAATAGCTCATTTGCTGAATGTGGAGTGGTACAACAACAGCATCCGGGGGGAGTATGATGCCCTGAACAATGCGCTGTCCGCTCTGGAGGATGGAGAGAACACCACCTACCTGAATCCCATTCGATCAAACAGCACTGTAAGATTGGAAAAGTGAAGGGGGTTTTATGCGTAAATGTCTTTGGCAGTTGTGCTGATTTAACTTGGATGAACCTGTTGCTCTGAGGCAGACAAGAGTATTTTTGAGTAAATGAGCTAGAACATTTTCAAAATTAACCCTGAACTAGGTGAAATCTTATAAAGTTGTCATGTATACCAATCCGAGGCTCTTTCTTGGATTGCCCTGTACATGTGCTTTGCTCTGGTCTCCCTCCACAGACTCCGACCCACTTTGTGTTTACCACCTTGGCTGGGATCACAGGGGTCATCATCACCCTCGCACTCATCCTCATCATCACCTCCTCCATGGAGGTCATCCGCCGCAGCTACTTTGAGGTCTTCTGGTACACGCACCACCTCTTCGTGGTGTTCTTCATTGGGCTGGTCATCCATGGTGCAGGGTAAGGGTTAATTGTGTTTGCTAACATGGTAGTTAGAGGAGGGTGAAAGCATCTTGAGATTCCCAGACACAGCAAAAACATATTTTTTACAGTTCTCCAAAACTAAGGGTGCAATATCAAAACAGAAATAGTTACATTGTGTGACACAACTCCCGGAGTCATAGAGTTTTCCCCTAGTCATGGTCAAGGTCAACTGAGTACAATTTTCCAAGTTTTCTCCTTCCAAAGTAAAACTATAGTATACCTCATTTCATGTGATAAAACTGGTTTGACTATGACTATGAGAATTAGTTCATTAGTGAATTTGGGGCAAGTTGTCACAGTGACCAGGGGTCAAGTTGTCACATCTGTTGTGTTGACTATTCAAAGCCCTGGCAGGTTTCCTCCCATGATTTGGAGATATAACTGGTAGCGTGCATCACTATGTCAGTGGACATACTTTGGTTTATTGGAGAGTAGTGCAGCACTCAAGACTTAGGTCTTTCATTTGGTACAATGTTTTCACCATGATGACGTGGTGTTTGCTGTGCCTGAGAAAAACTGAAAGTGTAACATGCCCTCCTAATCTAGAAATCTTCACAAAGCCGGGCTACCTTGTTAATAATCCCTGTGCGTCCTCTTCCAGGCGGATTGTGCGGAGTCAAACCACTACAAATCCTCCACATAACACATCGTTTTGTTTTGATCAACCTGACCAATGGGGCAAAATCTCAGAGTGCCCGGTGCCTCAGTTTGCTGGAGGATTCCCAGGGGTGAGGCCAAAGAGAGTCCAGCTCGGGCCTCATGTATACACACACACACACACATACACACAGGCAATTTGCTTAAACATGGGATAGTAGATCGTACATATGCTTAGTAAGGTACATGACCAAAGGAGCATCCATTAATTGAGTAATTCTGCCCTACCTTCTGTTTTAATACCGTTTTAACTTGTCTCACACAGACATGGATGTGGGTGATTGCGCCAATGTTCATTTACCTGTGCGAACGTTTGCTACGCTTTATTCGCTACGTACAGAAAGTCACATACAGAAAGGTGAGTGTGTCCTGTGGTAAGACTCTTCATCTAGCATTAAAAAGAAACATTTACACGTTTAGTAAACTCCTTTATCCAAAGCACTTAAAGTACAGGTAAGGTAAGAATGTGTCCTTGTTGTGAATCAACCCAATGACCTTGGTGTTTTGTACACCTTTCTGTAACCAGCTGAGTTATATAAACATTCACGTAATGGTGAATATTTGGGTCATGAGTATGTTAGTGTGCATGCCATAGCGTGTGCCATATCCTGTGCATATTATCAATGTGCTGCCTGGTCACCACCTCAGATCGTGATCCGGCCTTCCAAAGTACTGGAGCTGCAGCTGGTGAAGAGCGGTTTCAAGATGGATGTCGGCCAGTATGTCTTCCTCAACTGCCCGGCCATCTCGGCGCTGGAGTGGCACCCCTTCACCATGACCTCTGCCCCAGAGGAGGACTTCTTCAGCGTGCACATCCGCTCCGCCGGGGACTGGACAGAGAAACTCATCAGCATAATGGAGCAGTTGCCTGAAGGCGCAGAGGGACCCAAGTGAGTGTTAGGCAACTTCTGCCTATATGATTCCATATGATAAGGAATCTATATGATCATGTTTATGTGCAATAATATTGTGTCCCAAAAAACTAAAAGAAGTACATCATATTACATGTAGACTTCAGTACTTATGAACGCCACGATTTTTCCATAGCAAGACATAAAATGAATGCATTTGGTGAATTACCAATTTTCAGGTTTCATGTTGTGGTCAATAAATATGAAACTAAAGAAATAATACAATAAGCATGACAGAAGGCTATGACTCAAACATGTACCATCTCCCTCACAGAATGGGTGTGGATGGCCCATTCGGCACAGCCAGCGAGGATGTTTTTGACTACGAGGTCAGCATGCTAGTAGGGGCTGGGATTGGCGTGACTCCTTTTGCCTCCATCTTGAAATCCATCTGGTACAAGTTTAAAGAATCCAACCCCAAGCTGCACACCAGGAAGGTATGTGATTTTTAACTAGGTGTCTGTCATTAAGGTCAAGCGAGGTTGCTCACAAACATGTTGTCCAACTGGTCTCTGTGCCAGATACCAGATTGAGACAAGGTCTTTCTGTTCCGTCTCCATTCTGTTAATGTGTCAGGATTCTTTGATGCTCTGCACACAGTGGCTCTGTGACATGTTATGTTCACAAAAGACATTTTGGTATCTTTTTCCTGGTTGCAGATTTACTTCTACTGGTTGTGCAGGGAGACGCATGCCTTCGAGTGGTTTGCTGATCTTCTTCAGGTGCTGGAGGCGGAGATGGAGGAGAGAGGCATGGGGAACTTCCTCACTTACAAGCTCTACCTCACAGGCTGGGACAAAAGCCACGTAAGGTTACATAAGCTGCTGTTAGGGTTACACATATGTGCGTATTGTGAGACATCAGCACTCTAAACTTCCTGCTCCAGATGCGAACAGGAAATAAATGGAAACTTATTAACAATATGTGGTTTAGGGGAAAGTGGGGTAAGTTGAGGTGTTTTAGGCCAAACACACAACAAACACCAAAATGTCACAATGTTCAGAGTATCTGTATAATTGCAAAAGTTGTAGCCAATGACAAACACACTAACGTGTCACATGTACAGAAAATGCTATTCAAAATGGCAAAGAGAGAGTGATGCTTCTGTCATCCACAAGAAGGTAAACTAAAACTAGGGCTACAAACACATGACTATGGAGCCTCTATCTGTTTTTCTAATGTCATTACATGTCATGACCGCGGTTATGCTGCATCTAAAATATGGAATTTAATGTCGGTTCTTTCTTCCACGGCAAGAATAAAATGGAGAATCCAAACTAACTTTAGGGTCACATGAAAAAAATGTGTATGTTTGCCCAGATACAGGTGGTGGTTTAACTTATCCACTGTCCCATCTTATCCCACTCTTCCCTACACAATTGTCTTATAGTCTTAATAATAGTGGTTTGGCAAGTATCAAAAGCCAGCAGTTATGTAATACATACTAAACTAAACCTTCTAATATGTACGAAACCTAAAATTGATTCATGAGTTTCACACCTGTGCTTCATTGAAACATATTTGTAGGCAACTCATGCAATGGTCCATTTTGATGAGGAAACGGATATCGTCACTGGACTGAAACAGAAATGCCACTATGGCCGACCAAACTGGGACATAGAATTTGAGCAAGTTCGCAAAGAGAACCCCAGGTAGGTTTTCCCAAGTTGACACATTACTGGTGTACTTCACCAGAGAAAAAGACACACTAAGATATATAGTTTGTATATTGTATCGTATTTTATGTACCTTAATGTTATTTCATGCATCCCTTCCACCTGCAGCTCAGTGGTTGGTACTTTCTTATGCGGTCCTGCCGTCTTGGGCAAGACTCTGGAGAAGAAATGCGTCAAGTACTCCGATGTAGACCCACGGAAAACAAAATTCTACTTCAACAAGGAGAACTTCTGAGTGGCCATGCGCTGGCGACATTTTGAAAAGGAGGATGTTGTTGCTGATGGATGATGACGGCCCTGCAGTTCAACCCAATGCTGCCTGAATGTCTATGAGAATGTGAGAATAAATGGCTGCTGCCAGATAGACTGCCTGTCCACAAGAACAATATATCCACCTGACTGTGTTTAAACTGTGTGCTGTGCACATGAAGACACTCAATTTTGTTTCTGTTAGAGCTAAGACTTCTCGCTAAATATCCTAAGTGTAAATATTTTTTTATGCAAGACTCATCACCTAAGCACCACAACATTTGACATGCAATACCAAACCGCTTCCAGGTACAACCTGTGTCAAGTGTAATACATGAGAAATTATTCATTTTTAACAGGTTCCTCTGTTAGTTGCCCAGATGTATTCAGGAACAGTGATGCTTTAATTCCTAAGACGGAAATGGAAACTGTACACCCTTATCATTCGGTCATGGGAATTTCCTCTTTGTAGATGTCTATCAGACTGTTGTTTAATGCTTTATCTTATGATACTCACACTCCTCACATCATTATCAGACAGACATTTTTCATGTAATTTCTTGGGTCAAAATACAGAATATAACAAAGACAATGAGTTTGGTTTTCTCTTTTTATTGACAAAATTATCTCCAGAGAGCTGAGAACAGTTTCCAGTGACAAAACGAAAGTTATTTCGCAAACAGCACGAGTTGTATGTCTGTCCTGGTCTGTTAAGACCCAGAGGTGAACCTCAAACGTTCCTCTTCACACTCCCATCTAAAACCATAAGACTAATATACAAAAAAAGAAACAAAAACACACTACAATAGTACATTGATGAGGATGTTATTGGAGCCAAAATCAGGAAGTAAAGGTGTCTCCCTGGATGTTACAAAATGGATTCAATGTCTGTTGAATTGCATAACACCCCTGAAAACAAAGACCAAAACATTCAGTATATTAGGATTGCTAGATCACAAGTAGTTAATCATATTGTTTGCCTCTGTGACCGATTCCACCTCTAGTAGAACTGTGTACCTAAGCAATTCACCCAATAACAGGAGCAATTACTGAAGTGCAGCCTGTAAAAATGACTGAAATGGAACCTGTAATTTTCCTGTTAAAGGAAACAGTCACTCTGATCCACACACCGCAGTGCTGTCATTCAGAGCATAACAGACCTAGTCTGACAGCTTCTATTTTCTTTGTGTGCTATTGTGCACGTCCTGCTATTGTTCTAAACCCGTCTTGTAGTTGTTATGACAGTAGTAAGCAAGAATGTGGATTCAAATAACGAGCCTTGAGCAAGCCAGCATGTTTCATGACGCGTGCGTGCGTGCGTTTACCTCAGGGTGCTCCAGCAGTCTTTTGAATCTGTTCTTTTAGGATGAGGATACTTTGCCTTTGCTCTGGAGGCAACATGGCGATCTGTTCTGGGGTAAGCTGCAAAACCTGCATGATCAGGGCAGCCTGGAGAACACACACACGGACACAGTTACCATACCATTACTGGGAGAGGCTGTTAGAACACTGGACATGTTAATCAACACCGACACCCAAAGTGCCACCTGAGGTGTAAAACAGGACCTACACATCATGCACAGGATTTTCAACACCATGAGGAACCACAGAGTAAACGCACAATATATAAAACATGTTTACTGAAAAGCTCTGAAAGTCTACTGTCAATAACTACCAATATTGGTCGGTTATTTAAAAGGTTATACATTATACAGCCAATAAAGGCTGGGGGAAAACCTCACGGAGAACAAAAATCACACTTGCAGCAGCTCCTGTTCGAGACTGCAAAAAACAGAGGGTTACACAAATAACAAGCATAGACCAATACACATGCAACAAAATCACAAAGACAGACAAGAAACAGATGAAAATAAACGAATAGATGAGAGCAGCAAAATGGTAAAAATCGTCATCAACTAATTTAAAACCAAACTCTTCTGCAGAGGCAGCCTATGGCAATTGCTGAAGTGATCACGTCTGATCACTGGTTACAGTTGTGCAAGTTGTGTCTGTTGAGGGCAATTCAACCTACTGAATGGGCCACTGGTGTTACTGTTGATACACCATCAGCCAGACCAAATATCTTCCGTCTAATCACAGCATACATTAAGACAGCTAAGACAACTCTCTGCACCAAGATGACAGAGGGTGAACTGAAGTTAACGATGTTATCACGTTCCTTACTTCTGTCTGTAAGAGGCACTCGATTCACCCAACTCATCATTAAGGCCCCACTTTCCATCATTGAGCAGCCCCCTGCTGAGGGAGTGCCTAACTGGTCTATCAGTTTCAGAAACCCAAGCCTTACAGACAGTTCTGACGAGGAGAAGTTCACAATGGTTGTTCTGCAATGGGCCATTAAAGCATATTCCAAGAGGTACTCCGCCAGGGATGACTAACAGGTAATTCATGTTTTCCTTTTGAATAAGAAGCCAGAACCGAGGCTTTTGTGAGGCCAACTACACACAGCCTCCTCTCACAGCCTACACCTACCGGTCCTTCTCCCCCTCTCATAGAGGATCACACTCAGGGATAGACGCTAATATTTTAAACGCTCGCCCCACAGGCCACCAAGCCCATGCATTTGATGACCCAACTGTAAACCTACGTAAAACTACAGAAAATGCTGTTTAACGTGACATAACAAAGCCTTCCAGGGAAAGCAGTGAATGAGAATTCATTACGTACAGAATAACATGCAGCGTTAAAGAGCTTGATCATTTTTCTCCAGCTGTCAACTATTAATTGGAGGTACTGGTCTCTCCTTGGGTGTATTTTAGGTGTACAGCTAAGCATTTTGGGTATACAGTTATGCACCGAAATAATTTTCCCACAAATTATGATGTGTTGTTCCCTGAAGGCATTGTTTTCCGATAAAAAAAAAGCTGGACACGTCGCAGTACATCAGGTCCTTAGATCCTTAGTGTCATACTCTAGCCTCTTAAACGCCCGCTTCCATTTGTTACCGTTTCGTTTTTTCCTACTCCACCTTTTATGTTTCTAGTTCTTCTGTCTTATTAAACCCATAACGTTACTTTGGTAACCCCGACATACCGCTAGATACAAGCTAGCTGCCGACGAGTGCAGTACTCGCGCAGTGCTATTGTGCTAACAGTAACATCACAGTACTGTTCGCTGTTTTTGTAGCATGTCGAACTAAAAGGCCAAATCATTTGGGGTGTTTTCAGAACTGTGGTAATGGAGATGCTTGTGGAACTGTTAACGTTGCGTTGGTGAAGGCTCATGGCCACCTACATGGGATTACAGGTAGCCACACAACTTTTTATGGTCACATGGTTAATGTCCAACCCTGACACTTTGGAGGCAGACAACAACAGAGACACAGTAAGACCCATGTAAACAGTACAGAAAGAAAAATGTCCTCCGTCCTCCCCTACCTTCTCCTGGTCCTGAGACGACACCTGGCTTTGGCCCGGACTGAACCCTCCAGACGGAGGCGCTCCAGACATACCAGGACCCTATTGAAGCGAACACACACACACGCTCAATTATTTCATACTGACATTTTAGGCTTGTTAATTGCCCATGAGTCATACCAGGGCAGCGGAGTGTTGTACCTGTCTGCTGGAGGGTGGGGCGGCAGCCTGCATTGAGTGTGGTGCTGGCCCAGACATACCGCTGGACATGGGGACCCTCTGCCCTGCCGGAGGGCCCCGTGCGTCCACTGCCCTGGGGTCACGACCTCCTGGCATTGGTGCTGGGACAGGGGGGGGGCAAGAGAAATCAGTGTCCATTACTTTATACTGTAGTTTTCCTGTATTAGACTAAAGTGTCATTTTACTTTATACCGTAGTTTTCCTGTATTAGACTACTAAAGTGCAATAAATCTGGAGAGGGGCTGCTTCCGAAAATTGAATACTTAGACGACAAATTAAAAAAACTGGCTGTGATGTTTAAGGTTAGGCTTTTCAGAAAACCACTGACACATTTAACGGCACATTCAGGTCTGCATGTCTTTAATGCAAGTTGGAGGCCTTGGGTTTTCATCTGATGCATGTACAGAGCACAACCCTGAGTAGGCGGCCTAATTCTGTGTGTTTGCATATACATTACAAAGTCCTCGAACAGAAATGTAATTCTCTGTGCCATTTTGTTACATTTACTATAGTACAAAGAAAGGTTATGATTTTATCATGATTTATGATTCCCTCCGGACAAAGCATCTGCTAAATACCATAACCATTTTAATGTGAACAGTGCCGTGTATGATACCGATGACTAATATCCAGGAATTCAACCCTTTGCTTGTGTAATTGTGTTCTTTGTGCTTGGTGTGTTTCTGAATGATGAAAGGGTATTATTCATTTTGCACACATCTTATGCAATGTGTGTGCTATCAACCTAGAAAAGAATGTATTCATAAACTACGTTTTACTCATACTTTTTTAAGGACAGAATTTATAGTAAGATTGTCTTAAGGATAACTTTGTGTTCCTGCTACAGAACCTGACAATCCGGTCAAAAACGAACTGTACCTTCATAACCTTGTTATGTTAACTGGTTCTCTCCCAAACAACAGGAAAAGTTGGTGTAGTAGTGTAATCTGACTGGTTGGAAAGAGGCAGTCCAAGTGAAATATATGACAAAAACATTTCAAGGATTTCACTTGTTGCTATGTTGCTTGCCAATACTTGCAATCCTAAAGGAATTGGCCAATGTATTGAAATCCAGTAGTCTTCATGTCTCGTGTGGATTTAAGGTCAACATTCGTTACATCTCAGATGCACACAAACCACTAGTTATAACAAATCTTAAATGACCCTTGATAAACAACCCCCCGTGATGGCCTGTGTTACCTCTTGCCTCCATTGGCGGGCCTCGTTGGTCCATCATTGGTCCTCTGGGTTCTCCCATCATGCCCCTGGGCTCGCCCATAGGCGGGCCCCTCATGTCGTGTGGCCCTCGCATGTCTGGAGGTCCCATGTGCATAGGTGGGCCCTGGTGTGGTGGAGCCCCCATGAAGCCACGGCTGGGTTGACAGACACAAACGGATCAATCACATAACCTTCTAACCTTCACCCATCTTGTAAAATATCCAACTACAATTCTGTGTGTTTCGCTCTCATTCAGTTTAGTTTGCTTGTTTGTTTATTTTTTACAAGGGATTTAGACATGGGGGTTCATATTAACATACAGAAGATGGTAAAGCACCATTGCATTGGACTAAAGTAGTGGTTCCACAATAATGGGACGGGCCCCCCAGGGGGGCACAGGGTTACAGCAAGGGGGCGTGGTTTCAAATCTGTTAGAACCACTAACTATCGGTCAGATAAAATTAAACTGAAAACGTTTCAGTATACAAATGTAGAAACAAGGTAAAGAAAAGCTTTTCAAGAGCCGATGGACAATTAGGGGGGTGGGGGGTACAGGCGCAATTTTTTTCCTCATTGTCAAAGGGGGGGGGGGGGTGCCATGAAATACTGGGAACCACTGGAGTAAAGATTTTGAAGATGTGCTGTGTACTGAGGCGCAGTCATTCTAAAGTTAAATCCAAATATCACATCTTGACTTGACTTCAGGGGCATTCCACCCTTTTTAAAACAGGGAACTGTAAACCCTTGACAGTATGTTGCATTTAAAATAAGTCAACAACATATTAACTACCGTAATTTCCGGACTATAAGCCGCTACTTTTTTCCCACGCTTTGAACCTCGCGGCTTAAACAATGACGCGGCTAATTTATGGATTTTTTCTAACGCCACCGCAATAAAGTTTGAGGATTTTAGAGGTGGACCATCGTGGTGTCTCAGATTTATGAGACGTAAAGGCCTGTCCATCAGGGTACAGACGAGTCTGTGTCAGCAGCTCCCTCCCGACTACGAGGAAAAAGTTTAAAACTTCCGCAAATTCACTGATGCAGATAGCGGAGCATTCCATTGGCCCGCACGACATCATAAATATGGATGAGGTTCCTCTGACGTTCACGCCGTTCCTCAGTCACGCTGAAAATAACTGGGCATGAAAAAACGCACTTCACTTGTGTTCTGAGCTGCACGGCATCGGGAGAAAAGCTTCCACCGATGGGGATTTTTTAAACGCACCAGCGGCTTATAGACATGTGCGGCTTATTTATGTTCAAAATAATTCATTTTTTTTAATTCAGTGGGTGCGGCTTATATTCAGATGCGCTCAATAGTCCGGAAATTAGGGTAGTTCAATCTTCTGATGATAAATTTGGGGCCACAAAGACAAAAACACAGACACACAGTCACAGACACACACACACACACAGACCTTTTCTAACTTTCATACACATATGCTTGTAATCATACCTGGGCTCCACCACATCACCAGTGACGTTGAGCAGCGTCCCCCCTCGGGGATCGTTGGGTCCATCGCCCAGCAGGCCCCTGGGGGGAACGCCGGTGGGGCCAGGAGGAGGGACACCGCCCCGCATGGGCGCCCGAGGGTCAGACATGGGCACTGCGGAAAGAGGAAAAAAAGATACACACATCAAATACACATCTGAGCTCATTGTGGGAAAGGGCATACATCACTCAACTTGATACATGTGTTAAGAGAAGAGCACCAGCCTCGGAGCACAAGTGGTGCATAAGACATTCAGTGTAAGAATACTGTTTTTTGTAGCCATTTGCATGGAGCTGTGACTTTGCCTTGGGCCATCTTTCCCAGAAATATGTCTAATGACAAATAATGCATAATTTGAGATACAACCCCATATTCATGAAACGCTGGGGACGACAACTGCCTTCAGTGTAAAGGCCTTCTGTCAACACACACCTGCTAGCAGGGAGAGGCTTGTTCACAGTTCCACACAAGCAGAAACTAAATGTTTAACAGTGCTCAGATTTCAAGCAAAAATATTGGATAAATATTGCCATGAATCCAGTTATTATAGCTCAGGGACATGCTTTCCTTATAACTTCGGACAAATTAAAGGGGAAACAATTGACACACGTCTGAGTAGAGCACAGCAAAACATGACACAACACAACATGACACAACACGACAAAACACAACACAACACATGACACAACACAACACAGGACAAAACAGAACACAACACAACACGACACAACATGACAAAACAGCCAGTTAATATCATTACAGAATAAAACAGAGAGAATCACTGCCAATGTTGGACTCTAAAAGAGACTGCATAATAGAAAGCCTTTTGCTTGGACTATATCGGAAACCTATAGATATTTGGTTCTGAATGTTGCCACATTAGTTGTGCAATTCAGACACAGCCCTGTGTGAGAACACAATGGCCACCTGAGTGTAAAGGAAAGACTAACTGAACAATTAGTTTCTGCTCCATCCCTTTCTTCACCATGCCAGCTATGATATCACTGTGGCATCCACGATGAACTCCTCCACTGCCTTTCACTTAACTGGTTCTCAGGCTGGTTCTTGTAAAAGATGACCCAGATAAGAGCAGTTGACATTTAAAAAGGACGATCCAAGACACCAGTCTAACCAGTCGCCCTGCACAAATATCTGATAGATAATCAAGATCCTCATGAGAACTTCTGACAATGGCTGGTTTTGTGTGCTACTGCGGTAGAAATGGACAGGTGCCATGAATTAGCCATGAGAACTTCTGACATAACACTTTTTTTCTGTGGAACTGTCAAACACTGAAGTCGCCACATGATCGATTCATTCCGCAGATTGCTCAGAAAGATTCTGACTTGTTTTTGAGCATGAGGATTCGGCCCTGCTGGCCAGGCCAGGGAGTGTCAGTGATACCTTGAGGCCGCTCGGCAGCAGCCTGGCTGGCTGCTCCCACAGGCGAGTCCTGAAGGCTTCCTGGGGCCAGCATTGAAACAGAGAGAAGAGAAGAGCAGAGAGCTCAGAGGGTGCATTAGAGCCGGCCGAGTGAGATGGGGCAAGGGGAGGGCGGAGAGACCATGCTGATGGAGAGCATCGCAGTCAGGACAACTAAGACCCTTATCCCTCTGGAGGGGAGGGTTGAGTGAGGGAGTGAAGGACAGCAATGAAGGGACAATGAGCAAGGGAGGCTGGGAGAATGTTGCCCTTCATGGCGGAGTAAGAGGGACTGGGGAGGACTGGGGTAAATGTAAAGGAGAACATTAGCTCATGCTGCCCTCTAGAGGATAGAAACATGCCAACTACAAAACACAAGAGACTGAGATTGTTCGAAGACGAAAGGAGGGAAGAGATGAGCAAAGAAGGAACGGAGCTGAATAACAATAACATTAAGCTGTGCAAGCGGACGCTTGGCATACAACACAAACAGCATAACATATGACACATCAACATGGTTTACACCTTGTGATTAATTGGATGCCCAGTAACACAACTCACAGCTCTCATGCTGCGTGTGAATGAGGTATGAAGCACAAATAAACAAAGTGGTGAGTCTGTGGTGGAGACAAGAGGCATGTAAAATGTAAAAAAAATATGTCAGAGTCAGTACCTTGTCCCCTGTCCATAGGGCCGCCCTGGGGCATTCCCATCTGCGGTTGCATCCCTCCTGAGTAGAGAGAGAGCAGAGCGTCCCTGTTTACAATAGCGCCCATGCATGTCTTTAGGTGCAACAGCAGAGAACCGATTTGTGGTTGTCCTTGTAGATTACCAGTTTTAATCTAGTCTCGACTAAATAACAGACAGATTCGCAAAGAGGCTATAAAGTAGGGGTGTGTGGCAAGATATCGGCATAGCACTGCATGGATGTACAGCGTCCACCTTAGAAGATCAATGGGAATTGATGACAGACTAACACTGATTAACTGAAGTGTGATCTCACCTGCTGGCCCCACTGGGCCTTGTCCTTGCATGGGTCCAGGCACACCCCCCATCTGAGGGGGCTGCATCATCTGAGGGGCTCCATTCACGTGCATCCCGGGCTGCACCAAGACATACAGAAGCAACAGTGGAATAATGCACCTCTGCTCTAACCATGAAGCTTGTTGTGTACATACATAACAACAAAATATCTTTATATTACCATGAAATTTAAACATTTAACTGAGACACCATAGGGGTCTAAAAGTGTTCATCTTTTGGACACTAACAAGCCATATCAAAATTCACTGGATGAATTATTTTCCCGATTAGGGCACTGTGTATGTGTTCCGTTGCGTTCCCATTGCATCTAGGTCCTCAAGAATTGGGGGGTGGGGGTAATTCAACGCTCCTAATAGCATCATTCAAGTTATTAACAATTGAACTCGCCGAGTCTCATCAGGTACTATGGAGGTTGTCTTGGAGTGAGGGTTTGAGTGGGGTGGGGGTGCTCACCATGGGCTGAGGCTGGGAGATGGGGACGTTGGGCTGTGGAAGAGGCTGGATGGAGGTGGGGGCTGCTGCAGACTGCCCGCCGGGGATCAGGGGCTGGACTGGCGCCTGGCGGTGGAGCATTTTCTGTCCGGCGAAAAGAGCATGTAGGTTAATAAGGACTCAGCAATTTTTGAGTTTGGTCCAAAAACATTTTCTGAAGAGGTGAGATACGAACATTATAACACACACACACACACACACACACACACACACACGTCAACAAGGTTGGAGTAGGTCAGTGGGGTCGTATCAGGATAACAGCACACGCGCACATTCATACACGTCTACACGTCTGAGCGCTCAGGTTATTGATAGATTGCCAGTGTCGTAGCCCCATCAACGTAGAGCATCATACCAAAGCGATCTCTGGGTCTACAATCCTCATGACCACCTGGGCCTGGAGCAAGGCATAGGCCAGCTGAGGGTTCTGCAGCAGCATGTTCCTGGCCTCCTGTGGGCTGTTTTGAACACAAAGCTATACAAACAAGGTACAAGGTAAAAAGGAAAATAATCAGAATCGTTTCCTTGCAATTCCCCCTACACAAGGAATTTAATGGTCACGCTGTACACTGAACGGGAGGGGGGGGGGGGGGCTACATGCCAGGCCTGATGACAATAATGCTTAACCCTTAAAAGCATAATTATGTGCTGAAAACAAAAGTCATTGAATTTCCTCTGTGACAATACATGCTATATAATACAGCATTTAAATAGATTACAAAAACATTTTTACTGGCATGAGCATAGGGGAGGTACAAACTGTGGTAAATATTTAGTTCAAGGAAGTAGTATCAGGTGTTATAGGACTTTGGACCGAAATGAGTCTTTACGCTTTAGATGAAAACATGTTTCATGACAAATATTCATAATTTAAATAGCACCTTGCAGTAAAAAAAAAAAGATAGTCTGCATATTATTTTTGTATTCTTGCAGGAGGAAGGTGAGGGGCTTCCCGCCCTTCCCGACACACCTTCATCTGTTTCATCAGCTCAAACATCTGCTCTGGGGGCAGGCTGGCAACGGCTCGGCTGATGGACTCAGGAGCCTCCTCTGCAATACAGCCATCACCGTATGGGGACTCGATAATGGGAGCACCTGTTCCCAAACCTGAAGGGGACGACAGCTATACACTGGACTTCAAAGGCACAGGCTGTTGCGAGTTACTAATTTGAACTTGAGAAATGCAAATTAAAAGCATCTAAATTTTATTATAACCATTGATAATGTTTGATGTTGGCAACAAATATACAATAGTAACCCTTTTTGAACAGAGTAGGCAACTTCTTAGTTGCTGAAATACTTTACACAATACTTTTGTGATACTTGTCAAGTTCTCCTTACTTTCCAGTAGTGACTAGCTACCAGGACAAGAACACATCCAATCAATCCGGACAAAGAATTGTCAATAATTTCTCCTTGCTAAAGTGGCTTGTATGCAGTGACTTAAGGGGGAGACTTGAGGTGGAAGTGATTGGTTAGTGAGTGAGTTTCAAAACGGCCAACAGCTCCCAAAATTACAGTCCATGGGTTTAAAACACCAAAACAATACCTACATCCAATCCACATTACAAACCTTAAACATGCTTTAAGGCATGTATGGCAATGTTCCAACACAGATAATGTCTTGAGGTAAATAAAAAAACAGTATTGTTGGTGAATGCAGTACTGCAATGACTCAGTGAGCACTGAAACCAAGCAAATAGTAACACCGGTGTCCACAGTTTGAACCACAAGAAGTAAATTAAAGTGTACGCACACATACTTTTCAGCTCCTCCTTGTTCTTTTCACTGGCAGCATTGTCGACTCGCAGAGCTCTACCGCTGAATTCTCTCCCATTCAGGTTCCGCATGGCACTAAGGGCCGTTTCCTGGTCCTGATACTCACAGAACCCATATCCTTTCGGCTTGCCAGTCTCTCTGTCGTACACCAACCTAACAACAAACATTTTATAGTACATATCTAGCACTGCACTGTGACATTTCAAAGACTGAGTCATCAATGTAACACTGTGCATTACAGCAACCACTGAAGAGTGATGTGAAAAAGTGTACTCTTGCTCCTTTTAAATCGGCCAGGCACATTTAGGCTAACAATCACACCAATTCAACATTTGAACCTTACCTGAAGCTCACAACAAGTCCCACCTCTGAGAAGATATCTTTCAGTTGTTCTTCCGTGGCCTCATAGGGTATGTTTCCCACTAACAAATCACACACAGATTCGAACATAAACCAGGCTATCAACAACTTTGATGAGATATTTCTGGAGTGGTTTTATTTGGTTTCTCTTACATCAGTAATGTTACCTGTATATGAGATATGTCAAGACAAATTGGTGGGAAAGCATGGTGGCTGTAGTCTCACTTAACGTGAGATTAATTGTGACTAGCTAACTGTGTAGCTAACGCGCTAGCTAACAATACATATTTGTATTCAAAACGTTACATTCAACTAAATATGGGATGATAATGTGTACCAGGCCCTGCCTGTAAAAAATAGTTTCACACAAAGGACTGCTGGTTAGCTCGCTTGGTAAACAGCTAACTTAAAAGCCTAAGTTAATAATCAAGTCGAGCATTGGGATAGTGTAGCTAGCTACATGGAATTATTCGCCTACCAGCTAGCTAGCAAGACTGTCCAAGAAGACCATGTCCTTTCCACAAAATAACTTCTCTAGGTTAACGCTATCAAACAAGTTAGCATTATACTCTAACTTACCAAAAACTGAACGCAAAGAACGGTCCACAGCGGGATCTCTCGCTGCAGCAGCTGCAGCGGCAGCAGCTAAGTTCGCCATGTTTCAAACTATGATTTTGTTGCTGGACTCGGAAATACTGCTAGTTTGAGTGTAACTACATCCGGGGTTGTAAAGTTAGCAAATTAAAGGCCCATGTGAGCTCTACCACAATTCGTTCATCGTGAGTATCGAGTGTTGGGCGAATGGTGAAAGTTGATATAAGTTTCAAGTGAACTTTTCAAACACGAAATCGAGCTCATTCAAACATATTTTCGTTACATATGGTCGACTACATTGGTTTTGGAGAATGGTAGTCCAAACCAAGCATTCATTTGAAAAGAGCACCGCAATTCTGAGCCTGTTTGTTTGAACATTTAAGGCAATTACTTCAAGAACTATTCTGCACATGTCTTCGCTTTCGTCTTCATCGAGGTTGGAACATCTCTCATGAAGAAATATAAGTTGATTTAGAAAATATTTCAATCGAACAGCAGATGGCGCCCCATTACAGGGTGTTATCGAACGACTGAGCTAAACCAATGCATGTATTCTCTACTCAATGCATTCTTGTCTGACTGGCTATAGAGATCGCTGGCTGCGCTCCCCTTGCATTATTGTCTCTTGATCGCATAGGGGGAAAGTAACGCTGTGACAAATATTTCGTCCATAAAAGCAGTTGTTTTATCTTGGATAGCTATACTATGTCATGGCTTAGAGGCAATAGCAGACATGTGCATATTCTAGCCACACACGCTATGGGCACGCACGCTTGCCATTTATTCTCCGCAATTGCCCTGTGTCACTACTATTAGCAACTGCTGAGGTAAGTCACCAACATGGTGACGAGAAAACAAGAGGGAAAAATCTTTGGTTCCACTGGGGCTCGAACCCAGGACCTTCTGCGTGTAAAGCAGACGTGATAACCGCTACACTATGGAACCAAGTGAACACTAGCAGAAAGAATGAGACTATATAAACAGACATTCATTTAGTGATCAGATTAATTCATCAATAGGTTTATTTAGGCTGACTCCATGCTTCCGATCTTAAGTAAACAGCATAGATAGCCTCTAGTCAAACGTGCTCTCTTAGTCTGCCACGCAGAATCTTCGACAGTTGGGTAAACAACCGTTAACCTCGGCTGCATTCTTCAGATTAACGTTGTCAATGTTATGTTGTTAACCTCATCTATAGCTATTTTGTCAAGGCAGACTATAAGGTTAACGATATAGATTATCGTGTTGCAATCACGCGCTTTCACGTGCTAGCCTATAATATGAAAGAGTCTGTATAACATACCAAGGGTTCTATAGCCTACAGCGAGGGTATTTGCATTACAGCCATATCAATATAGCGTTGCCACTAGGAATGAAACATTTTATGCAGTCTATTTGCGTGGCGTGGAATGATGAGTGCAATGTAATGAAGAAATGTTGCACAGGCCTATATTCCGACAACAGCGACAGATGTAGCATACAACTGCATAAACCACATGTTACGCTGTTTTAATTGTATAGTTAGAGCTAGTCGACAAGTACCTACATGAAATTAACTAAATTAATTTGTGAAGAGCACTGACGGGCTACATGTTGAGAAGTCAACAGCGCTTGTTGCAAGTCAACGGACTACAGATCGAGGCGTGCACGTGCTGATAACAGTGCACATTAACAAGTCAATAGACGAGTGAACGGTATGAGAAGAAGGCCTAGGCTCAGTTTAGCTTTGTTTCTTTGCCATGGACGAAGGCCTTGTAGGCAATGGTTTCTTGGGTCACTAAATAAATATTGGCTGCGTGTGCTATGACCTAGTCCACCGCTTCTCATATAGGCTAGGTACCTTGAAGATGTAACCTATCTTACATGTAACCTATTAGAGGTGTTCTGCAAAGAAAGGAGAAATCCATTTAACACAATTACTCAAACGATCTGGAGTGATGCATCAACCGAACTCTTATAATTTAAATTGACTGATATGTGTTTTCTAGGGTATAGATCAATCCTTGTAAAACCCCTTTGGTGCTTTCTAATTCACTCAGTAGTGTACACATTTAGGAAGACATGTAGTTACTCAGGCAAAGATACTCGTTATGACGTCCTTTGTACGTGTCACAGTATTTATCAGAATAGATACAGTAGACCTACTCCTACATTGTTCGGGAATGCAGACTGTGCAGTGAGTAGTAGGCTAAATTGAGGGAAAGCGTAGGGACTTCCGCAGCTATTCAGTGCCATGCATTTGCGTTGGACACGTAAATCTTTCCATTTGTAATTTGGCACAAAGCAATACCATCTCCTCCAACAGGCAAAAGAGGAAGTGGTAATAACAAGGCACTATAACTTTTAGCCACTAGCATTACAAAGACTGACGGTTACAATTCTGTAGAGCCAAAATAGACACAAATCGATCATGTTACATGATCGTTAAAGAGATTGTGACTATAGCCTAGTTCATAGTGCAGATGTTGCAGCCAAACTAAAAGCAGCCGTTATTAGGCCTACGTGCTAAGCGGGGGACAACAGCACAATTTATCGAGGCAGCAATATCAGAACTTCGACGCGGTGCACATTCATTTAGCATCATCCTTATATACACAGCAGTATCCAAGTCTGCAATATGGCCTACTATTTTGCTGTCCAATTTAATAGACAACGATGCGGTTGTGATAATTATGCCATATAAGTATAAGTAATACGATTTATGAATTAAGTCATATGATTATAAAAGTATCATAATCTGTTTCCCTTTAAGATAAAGGCAGAACACAGTCACTATAGGATAAAGTGTTTTTGCTTATTTAGTTAGCCAATATAGTTGAGGATGGGCCTGAAATGTTATTACTTTGAGATAGTTGCTGGGTGAAAATTATTTGTCTGCTTGTTTGTTTGTTTGTTTGTTTTGTCAGATTGGAGTGCTGGTGATTTAAGATACTGGAAGCTAAAAAAAGAGCCTACATCATGATCTTTAAAATTCCATGTGCATGAAGTGTAGGTTAATTGCCTCAGATTTCTAGCGCTTACTAAAGTTTGATGACTTGGGTCGTTTTGATGATACTGATGTTAAGGGATTTTGTATGTTTTCAAAGCCATTAACGATTTACCCTACCGAAGCCTGCATGTGTCCGGACGGCCTCAACCTGCATTTATTCACCTGTAGCCGGGAGTGAGCAGGCTTTAGGACCCAGGGTCCGCGATTTTCCTCTCCAGCTGCTGCGGTCTGAAAACTGGCGAAGAGGGAAGATCGAGCAGAGAAACCCAAATTTCACACCGGATTAAATACACTTGAAAACCACACTCCAACCCGAGCCGAAAGTCGCAACTTCGAATTCCTCATCTTGTACAGGTGATTCAGACTCACTTGAAAACCCAAAGGGAATCCATTTGGGGCGTAAGGTAAGGCGGCGCAATACCATGCGATTACTAATAACAAAGGCGCTACTGGCGAGCGAGGGGGCATTAAAGGGGGCATTGCACAACGCCATGGAGGGCGACTGTCAACTCTGTAAACTTTATACTTTCATACGAGTACCCTAAACTCAACTCACGGTTACAGAAATATGACTTGATATGTTTAGACGCATCGAAAGGGGGTTACACAATAACCAACAACTATTGAGGGCAGTTCTACTCGAATTTCAGGGTAGCCTAAACGTGTGTCGGAGGTGAACTATATTATTGAGAATTTTAAGAAACCCAGACGAATGAAGTAAATAGGCTACTGCACTGACTGGGAATGAGCTGACTGTGCTCGTTAACTACCGCATGTGACCGTTGCTTATTTTCAACGCGTCTGCATCAGACATCGTTGCATCCCACATTCAACCTGTCATCTATAGGTAGGGTAGCCTATTGAAGAGTAAGTTAGCCAACAGTGGGGGTTTGGTTGGTCGATCCGTTAGACTGGGTTAAATACTAACTCAGTGGTTTAGTTTTGCAATTTGATCTCTGCAGTTTAGGCTGGAGAAGAGTTTTTCAGACAATTATGAGTTTTCTCAGTACACGAATGTAATTCTAACACTGGGCTGGGCCATCATCATAGTCTTGGCTATAGCTTATCAGCCGGATCTAGATTTGTCTTTCTGGTCATTGATCATATTATGCGATATTTTGGTCGTTCTGTTTTTGTGTAGGCTGGAACACAGACACCGATAAGGCCTTGGACCATATTAAAATGATGCTGTCTAATCCAGTCGGGCTCAGACGTGGGACTTTGTATTGTTGTTTATGTATCAGGTTTACAAGACAATATAAAAATAGTTCCCTTCAGCCTGCATAACTGAAGTAGACCAAGCTATTGACTTCAAATGTTCGACAAGTAGCGGGGTAGGCTATCCTCGATAATTGGGGAAGCTTCGCGCAGTCGGTCACTGCCGGGATCGCATGCCTCGGTTTGCCTGCCATTTAGCGGACTCGGGTAAATCTAGTTCCTGCTAACGTTGTGCACGTGAGGTCTGCGGACCAACAAACAGGCAACGGTGCATTCTCACCTTCAGTTAGAGATCGTTACGTTTGACCGTGTCCTTTCGGTGGTTTATCAAAATACTTCGTAACGTTTATGTGTCATGCCAGCCATGCTATCGCTGACACAACAGACTGTCATGAAGTCTGATAACCTCCAAATAGGCTAATATAGCCTATTTATTTAGCCCTTCGCGCCTGTCGACGGCACCACCACAACCTGCATAATAAGCTATAGCTACTTTACGGATTCGCTTTATCCACCAAGTCATTAGCCTACATTAAAAAAAAAATCGGTGGTGCACTCAGTAGCCGAGTTCGGAGAAATAGGTCATCGTTTGGAAGAATTGTTTATTTTGATAGTCATGATTGGCATTCCCTCCGTTGCTGCATAAAAAGTCGAAAAGTTATTCCGTATCTGACAAACCCACAACTGGCTATAAAAGCGATGCCCTGTAAATGCCGTTTGTTTGTTACACTTGCTTTCTCAGCACAATTGGCCTATTGACCTCCCGCGTCTCCGTCATGTTCTTTCCTGGTGTAAACATTTGGTGTCAAGGTGTGTGAAACTGCCCCTGTGGCAGCGAATCTCTGCGCCCCCTTTACAGCCCCACTACTCTTCCATACTTGACCTTGCACATAGGCTGAGACTGTTTTGTCTGAATTAGTAGGCTATGCAAAACACACACACAAAACATGATTTACATCTTTAATCTCACTGGTTTAGACAATACCTGCATATGCATATGTGTTTGGGGAAACCCTTGTGTTGTTCTGTTCTGTTGTTTCCATTGTGGACATGCTGCGGACTGTTAACTCGACCATGTTAATTTAAATGATGACCGAATTGTGACTTCACTAACTGGATATTGGTGCTAGGTCACACATATCTAACAATTACACAAAAAAATGTGAGAATTTTGGGCTCACAGAACTGCAGTGAAGTCTTTTCCACTGCATATATCACAGAATTATCAACACACTATATATGGCATCAATGTTACATTTCTGGGGACAATATATTGCAAACATGCAGGTGCTCAGAAAAGGTTACCTTCACTAATAGCATTCTCATTTGGGGTAAGTTTGCAACTGTTGTCCTTGACTTTCAAGTCTTGTGGGTCTATTCCATGTTGATTCATCCAGTTTAATTACCCCACCTCAATTTTTTGTTTATTCTTTTCTGGTGGAAGATGAATCAGTATGATGGAATAAACCCCAAATATGGGAGGGGGATACTTATAAATGTTGTTTACTATGACTCTGCTTATGGGTACATATATATCAATTATACTTCATCTGCAAGGTTATGTTCAGTTCTGGTCATTTTATAGGGATTTTTGTCACATACAGCCCCTCAAAATGTCTTTCTCTAAAAGTTTAAGCATCCACTGCTCAAAGGGTATATGAGTAAGTAAGGATATTTCCTGCTGTAAAACAAACTTTTGTGGGTATCTGTGCAGTTTAAAGGCCATAGGTGATTTAATCTGGTAAAAACTGGCCTGTAAAGATGGCTCCAGAATGAAAATGTCAAATTTAGCATATGTTCAACAATAACAAATCATATGTGAGACACATGGTAAGAAAATTCATATAAATTCATATAAAGAACACAATCTGGTGTATAAATAATGCAAATACATCTAAAATATAGTAAAGTAAATTAATGAAATTCCTTAAAATAACCTGTTTATTAAAGGTTGTATTCCACATCAAGACATTCCAATAGGCACCTTTCACCTAAAAATATGTAGTAAAGGTAACTTTTATTTCAAATTCACTGTAATTCACTTTATTTCAAATTCACTGTCTGATGCAGTTGCAAAAGATTTGTTGTGTCAAATTGCAGTTGTAAGGTTTTACAACACCTGTACCTCACGGCTTTTGTGACGTGTTGTCACTAAGTCAGTCAAGACACAGCATCTTAAGAGAGTTTTGGTCAGAGGAGAGACAGAACTACTTATTAACTTGATTTGACAACAGTGTTTGTACAACATCAGCCAGAAAAGTCACAAAAAGAAACGCAATTCGACTGACTATTGGCTAGTCCGCTAGTTAGCTAACTTTGCAGGCTAACTAACCAGCTAGCTAGCTCATATCCGGCTACAATGAGTGGTTTAACAAAGGCATTGTTCTGGAACCATTGGTGCTGTTGCAAGCAGTCGCAGCGGTTTGAACTCCCAGACAAGTTGCAGCAAGTTGCTGGATTCAAGTAGCTGCAATTAGTCTCATTGCGAATCTTTGGTCTGAACTGGCCTTAACAGAATATCCTAAATAGTTTTTGGTGGCCTCTGGTGGTCAAAAATAGTCCAACTTATGCCCAGGGCGACATAAGATCGGTGAATATTGCTGATTTATGGTGCGTTCCATTTACTACGAAAGATCGAACTTACAGCAGGGAATTATGTCACACCCGAGTTGGCCACGTTCCAGTAACAAGTCGGAAAACAAATGCAATACCAATTGTTGTTGTTAGCCATTGTTACCAGATGTTAGCAATACCAGTTGATAACAACGCATTATGCAGTATTTTGCGCATAGAAACACCATAGCAATATGTCCACAGATTGAAGTTAGACAGTAGTCTGTATACAACTGATGTAATGAGACACAATGGCTGCGCGGGGCCGCCATCTTGGATTCTGAAGTCGGGGTTGGTTAGCATTATCCGACTTTCTGAGTTGGAATTCCAACTTCAGGGGGGTGTTCTTGTTGAAACTTCCGACTTTAAACTATGGAATTCCGACTTCGAATTCGAATTCCGTCTTCGAATCCCCCCCCACATAATTCCCCCATGGCTTTAACATTTGGGATTGTTCCGTCATATTGATTCAATAAGAAAAAAAGTTGAGGTGGGAAATCTCTGGTTGATTTGTCCCTGTGAGAATTCTAGTAGACTTTGGATTTGGAGTAGCCTACATACTACATACAGTTTGGAATGGTGATGCTTATGGTGACATCACATGGCATGCTTGGCATGGACATATAATTTACTGGCTGGTTGAGGTCTGTGTGGTTCAGTGGCTTGGTGTGATGATAAAGGTGGGGTAAATGTGATGCAAAACACTGCAATGAGGCAGACAGGACCTAAGGAAGAGAGAACACAACAGGATGAAAGAAGAAGTAGAATAAGGGAGTGAAGGTCAGTGTTAAGAGACTGTAGGGAGGCGTTTGGGGGGGGGGGGGGGGGGGGGGATTATAAACAGATCCATGTAATGGCCAGAAAGTGGTTTACGATTCAGCCGGCTCAAGATATATTCCTGAGACAGTAGATCTAAGCTGTATTCACGCTATCATTGTTTTTGCCCTCTCAATACAGGACCTCTCAGTTGTCATAGGGTCAAAACAGAATCTTGCTGTATGTATACTATAGACTTTCAAATATAGTATAGAAATAGTATTAATTGTATTCTTGCTCATAAGATACTTGTAATCATTTCATGAGATGGCTCATACCCCCCCTAATTATGACTAATTCTGTCTTAGTGATTGAATAGACAGATTGTGTGATACTGCACCATTGTCTAAGTCTGGTACATTGAGTTTTTGTGGCAGAACCAGAGGTCTTGAACATATGCTATGCTAAATGCCAGGTCCTGGGTGTCTCCAACTTGGCCTTCCCCTCTCCTGACAAGATCTTGTCTTTTGTTTAATTGATCTATCCCTGCCAATTGATTTCTGATTTAGCAGTTGTGTACATTGTGTACAACAGTTGTGTTCACACAGATGAAAGTAACATTTTATTTAACTTACAGCTGTCCATTACATTTTGGTTCTGAAACCTGTGTTAACAGTTTTGAGACTATACAAAATGAACAAATGAAAAGAGGTACTATTACAATTCCAAAAGCACACTTCCACAATAACACTTTGGATATTGTAAAAAAAAAAGTTAAAATGAAGATAAAGTGGGCCCCATTTTCATTAAATATGCTTTAGTAATGAAGAAAACCTTGAGGGAACATGGGAGAACCAACATCATTGATTGGAGATTTTAACTGGATGACAAGTCAGTGTTGAAGCAGGGAATTCAGACAGAGTAAAGTGTGTGTGTTGGATCACTTTGGCACTGTTGACAGATCTGAGACTGTTGCATTGTGTCAGTTATGCTTGGCACTTCCTGACTTGTGGTTCTGAATAAAGTAATACATGTAGGTATTATCAGGCCTGCTGTCAAGGGGTGGGGGTGGGGGTCAACGGGTACACATGACCTCGGACCAAGGCCCAGGGGGGGCTCGTGCAAAGGTCTATGATTAAATAGTGTGTGGGAGAGGAGCTGTTTTGCTGTGTGTAAATGGAACATGGGTTGTGCTTTATGGCCAGTTACTGATCTCAGGTCTGGGCAGGTCGAGGAGGGAGGGGGTTTGGGGGCCTTTGGAGATCATCTTGTCACCGGACCCAAGCACACATGGCAGGCCTGGGTATTATTAACGCCTAAAATACACATATTTAAATGATCATCTGAGACTGTTGCTTTGAATCAGTGGTGCTTGGCACTTATGTACAGGGGCACTATAATGATCCTAAAATCCCGTCCTGTGGTTATGAAAGAAATACTACATACTATAGGTATTATTCATATTAATAACTAAGATGCCCATATTAAATTATCATAAGATTTGAAGGTTTTTCTTTATGCCACGATTGTATCGGTATATCAATAATGTTAGAAATATTAAGTAAAAATGGATAGGTTGGCTCATTATTTATAGTAATGGCTGTTTCAAATTGAAAAGAAAATAACTCGGGTCTTCACTGAAATAAAACATGAAAACGAACTATGCAGAATACTACTAGAATACAGAGAACACTTTTTGCTATGAATGTACATGACCCTTCATCAGCATTTACTCCTAGAACCTTTATAATTCAGTGCTTCAGTCATTTGGTCAGTCCGATGTCTTTGTATGAACCTTCAAACACTCTACATTATAAATATCAAATCCCTTTGCACAATATCCAGGCTCATATAATCAGAGGGGAGTTTGTTGAACTTGTGGCTCGTGAGGCCAGTTGGTTGTTTAATTAAGTATTTTTCATGGAAATTCCCCGCTCAGACATTCGTTTTTCGAATGGCAGTGGGGGTTGCCATGACTGGATGAATTGGCTGAAGTTTAACAGAGAGTTGCGAAGACAGGTTAGGCCTATTTCAACTTCTCATCGACTTGGGTCACATTTTGAGGTTAATGCTTTTGACTGTGTTTGCGTTAGAAGTCTCACAGGAGCTACAATAGAGGCATCACTAAACCCCTGTCGGGAAAGCAACATGTAGTCCGTTGATTATGTGAGTGGAAAGAACACCAGGAGGATTGCTATAGGGATCTTATCTTCACCCTCACCACGTCTTCGCCTCCGCATGTGGTTAATTACGTTGCAATGTTTGGACACACCACCTCTACCTCCCTCAAACTCTTTTAATGTGTGTATGTGTTTGTTTGACCCCTTGGAGATGTTCACCATATGTTGCCTTGTCTATCTGTAAAATAGAAGTGTTTGGGTAGCCTACTCTGCTGTCTATTTATTTAGCTCACAAGTCAATTCGTTAAAATGGGATGGTCCAGCGAATACTATATGTATTTTCACTTTGCTACTTAGCTAAGCTTTCTCAGTTTAGCGCACCGTTGCGATCCCCTTTCCCCTTGAGCGGCTGGACTGTAGCATTGCATGCTGGTACCTGCAGTCCCTACTCCTCCCTTCTTATGGTTGCCGGAGCTAGGGCGTGTGTAACGGAATACTACAAATCCCATTTTGAAAATCCTCCATCTGCCCCTCTCTCCCACCAGACCAGAGACAGATACGGTACGGACTGTCTTGGCGAAACCCCCCCGGACTTTCAGAACCGAAAACCGACGAGATTAGTGGACTGCAACGGCCAAGAAACAGAAACGTGAAATTCGCACATCTCCTGATATATGCATATCTTCTGTACACAGGACGAACGGGTTGGTGGTTGTTCTGCAATTTGACATCGTTATCTGGCTCGCTAATTACCTTTTGGAATTATTCAGTGTTGTAGACGAAAGAAATCGCTTGTGGTCTATGTCGTCTGGGTCTTATTATTTTTGAATACAGAGACGCCAAGATATGGGCCGTTTAGAGACTGTCTTAGACATTTTTCGTGTCACACAGTCGGAGACGGCTTGTCTTAACATTGCCCAGCAATGTGTAATGCAGACCGATAGTCGCTTCGGGGAGACTTCGCTGCGCAGGGATCTGAAATTTGTTCGTGTTATTTCCAACATCTAGGCTAAGTAAGGTTACATGTTGTTCTCAGTGTGTCGCACGCGTTACAGTTACTAGTTAATAATAAGTTGAGTGCTGCATTGTTGTTAAACATTCAGTTAGTTTTCTAACACTTCACGAGGGAATGAGCACGAGAGGCAGGCAAAGTGCGATGTTTCCTCATGCGGGCGATGTCAACCTCTTGATATTGTCTGACATTCACTCGTCTTTTCCTTACGAGCTTATTATCAGCAAAGACGTCATAAAGACTGTCCGGCCTCGTGGTCTTATTGACGGATTGAAAAAGATGGTTATTGGAGTTTGGAATGTTTGCTCAGGGCTATTTGGCGCTGCGTTGATGTTGGCCAACGTATTGGGGGAACGTGTCGTGTAGTTTGGCTCATTGTGGTCTTGCGAGTGTGTGCATCTACGATGTGTTCGATTTAGCAAAGGAAATCCTGTTTGGCAATCGTCTAGTTCCAGATATCTCCCCAGAAACACACGAGAACCTATGCAGCACACCTTTCTAATAGATGTGATCACTGCCGAAACTGAGTATTTGCACCACGGTTTGACTGACTGAACATATCGTTTCACCTGAGAACTGGCGTGCCCTCGTATTGTGTGATACGATTGTTCGCCAGCCCGAACGAGCGAGTGGGCTGGTCAGAGTTTGAGCAAAAAATATAGTCACGAAAAGACCATTTCTAATCACCCTATTGGCCTACCCTCACGTCCGAATAATTCTTCCTAATATAGACCACTCGTCTGTCGTCGACCGTGACTATGTTTTCTGCATCATCTATCGCAGACTTGTCACTCGGATGCGTCTCCTTTGTGCATATGGGCTTCAGGCTGCGCTGCTGACTGACCGGGAGGGATCGAGCAGCTCCGGTCTAGAGGAAAGCACTTGGGTTTTCTGGACACTGTGGACATGGATATATCATTTATTCAGTGGCGTGAACCTCTATATTTTAATATAGATTATAGAAACCAGACATCTTAATGATGCTTATAGGCTACGGATTCAGTGACACCAATATAATATGGGAAGACTGATCCTTTTGATTACCCGACAAAAACAAATGATCCTTTTCTCCAGTGGATCAACTTACTCTACTTTACCCTCTGTAGCTGCAGCTACTTCACGTTGATATAAGAGAGTGCATTCTATACGCTATGGTGACCTATATGTCTAAGTGATCTCCTGTCTTCTAGTTAGCCGACGGGTCAGTTTGATGAGTATTGCTTTCCCCTCGGCATAGTCCATCACGAGAAGACAACATTATATAGAGGGGAACTAGCCTACACACACAAACAAACAAACAAACACCGACGGGGGATACATACATACGTACATACATGCATACATGACTTATGCGAGGGGATGTAGATTTTTGGACTCTGGGGAAACGATGCCAACAATGTGGTGTTTCCATATCGAGAGGACAGGTTCTCGCGTACTAATTGCTCGGGCTGTTCATCGTCAAATGCCTATTCTCAAAAGAGCGCTGTCAACCTAACGGATCACGTTGTCTTTTGTGGAGGGAATCTTTTTATTTTGTCTGGTGTTTTGTTTGAAATTTTAATTGTTTAGCGTGTAATTAATATTGAGACATCTTTATATGCCATTCTGGTTTATATTTCCATAACAACCTCACCAGTCCTCTCTTTAGTTACGCTGAAGGTGGAAGACCACAGCAGCCAGTACTGGACAGAGTCATATTTTAGCCCACCTCTATGATCACATATCCTTAATTGGCCCTGCAATTAACCCAGAGAGAGGCGTAGTCTTTCCAGGATGATTTGAGAGGGCTGTAGCAGTTGATTTCTACCCTGCTATCTCTCTCTTGTGTGCTCTCTCTCCCCGATTGCTATGATGAAGATGGGTTTTGTTCCCTAAAGCTTCTCTTCTCATGTCATTTCCTGCTTTGCTCTGCTGCTCGGCCCTTGTTCTGTGGTTCTGTGAATGAGGCTGTGGCCATTCCTCTCTACACACTGATCACAGATGTACACTCACCTCCACCCACCTTCCTCTAGTGCTGGCTGTCACAGACACGTTCAGGGTCAGGAGTGAGAAGCAAAGGGAGAGTGCAGAAGCTGAGGAGATTGTTTTTGGAGTCGAGCCTTGGCACTGTTATGATTGCAGAGGGCTCCACAGGTTTGTTAAGTGAGTTGTGTTTAAGAAAAACAACATATATATTTTTTAGAAACATGGCACATCTTATCTTAAAAAATTGCAGTCCCTTGTCATGAAGCTGTCACATATGACTTTGTATTTGATTGTAGAAGGCTTTCCCAGTGTTGCTTTTATTCCTCTTGGTGGTGTTTTAATTTATATGTGTGGGGGCATTAAAAAGTATTGCAGGAAGGTGATGTCCTGCTCTGTTCTGCTTCTCAATGTGAATCATGTAGCGTATACTGTATGTCCATTCCTGCACTGAATTAAAACTTTTAGGAAATTGTGACATCTATTGTAAGGAACCATTTCTCACTCAGAGGAAGTTTGGTAGTCATCTCTTGCTGTGAAGCATTGCTTGTTACACAGTGTGAAAATTGATTCCCACGATGTTTTTGCAATCCAGTAATTTCCCTTCATGTTTTTTGTCAGTATTTCACCAAACATTCTGTGTAAAAATGCTAGTACAATTTTTTTTTTTTACACAAACTCTGAAAATTGTGGAGAAAACTGTGTTTCAACTATGTGACAAATGTTGTGTAGTGTATGTTTGATAACACATCTTGAGATCTGGGTTTGTTACGCACCTTCATTTAGGACTTACGGCCCCTCTGAAATGTGTAGTTTCTGCACTGCTCTGGGTTGCACCCTCCTGGGGCATTAAGGTCAGCTGCCCCTGGACAGTCATACCCTTGCCCCTCCTGGGGCATTAAGGTCAACTGCCCCTAGACAGTCATACCCTTGAAGATCCCATGAAAATATGCAGTGAAATGAAGGAGTAAAGGAATGTATTAAGAAATGAGTCACTGTTGGTCGTAACATAATTCTTGATTTTATTTTTCCTGTGAAGAGATGACAGTGATTACACAATTAGTTGAAGGGCTGCAAACCTATTCTCCCAGTTAATTAACGACATGTTTTTAAATGTTTATGTATATGAACTAATTGCTTTGGCGGGACAACACAATGCACAGTGGATGTTTGTCATTTCAATGGAGCAAGATGAATAGAATTATTAACATCTTTCTGCTTTTATGTACAGTCCAAGGTTGTTGTCTCTACCACTTCCGTTATCGCAATAGTCTGAGATTAAGATTTCATCAGTTTTGGCATAGTGTTTATGAGTTTTCAGGTTTATTAATTTATTTTTCAGCGCTTGGCCCCATACACAGAGGACATTTCCCTTCAGTTTGCACTTGAAGTCCCTCCACCATTGAGGAATGCAGTGTTAAAAGAACGCATATGCAGGTATATATATATTTATTTAATTATTTATTAAATTAAATTAAATTAAATTAAATTAAATTAAATTAAATTAATAAAAGTTTTTTTTTTATGTTCTATTACTAGATAAAAAGCCAAATCTGTAAGAACATAGCTTGATAAAAAAGCCAACCCGATTGAAATACAAACAGACTATGTCATTTGTGTGAAATTAGTTTTAAATGAATGCTGTATTAACATGTTGATGTAATGACAAAGATTATTGCTCTAGATGGCTGGGGCTTTGTAAAAATAGCAAAAAAGCAAACAAATCATCCTTTGGAAAAAAAAATTCAGTTGAGATCAGCTTGTAGCTCTGTGTATTTCTACAGGTGGATCCCTCTCCAATGAATATAGGGGATGGAGGTACTGTGAGCAGAGAGAGCAGAGCTCCGACCAGGGCGTCCGGTACCATGGTGGGCAACCCCCCGCAGACGCTGCCGCCTGAGCTCAGAGGAGACGTGCCGCATAGCCAGCAGGGAAAACTGAGAACTGCCCCAGACTGCAAGACACCGGATGCGTGTTCCGAGGCCACTCACTCCAACCACTGCTCTGACGCCCTTCCCCCTTCCCAGAAGGCCCATAACACTCCTGTTTCGGGCTCGCCAGCCATGAATTCCACTTTACACGAGAGAGCAGAGTGCCACAAGGCCAAGGCCGACGGTGGAGCGGGGGTCTACCCTCCTCACTCGTGGACTGGTGGGAAGAAGGCTGGCGTGGAGGGCCCTGTGAATGCCAGTCGTGGGGGGATAAGCTTGAATAAGAAGAGCAGCCCTCCAGCCCCCTCAGTCATCAGCCTGCCCCCGGGCTTCCAGTGCTCCACACTGTTCCTCTCCTCCACCAATTTCACCTCTCCACTCTGTAAGATCACCCTGCCTCCTGGGACTGGGCAGATCGCTGCACTGAGAAAAGCCACGGCCAGCCAGTTCCAGAAAGTACCTGAGGGTGCCCAGCAAAACCCCCAGAACTCCCAGAGCTCGGGTGTGGCCCCTCTGCTGCACACGTACCCATACCACTTTCAGGCGGGGCGAGGCCCTGCCTCCGAAAAGAGACCGCCCTCAACAAAGCTGAGATGCGATGCATCCAGCAGCAAAAACTCTAAACTGGGAGCAGAGCAGAAGACTCCCCCTGCTTCTGCAGTCTCCCCCAGCATCACCGTCCCAATCCAGCCCCAACCACCCAGCTCTGCACACCCAACACGCTTTACTATCTCGCCCTCTGCTGCCATCTGTTGCAGCCCTGCACTGGCCAGTGTTACCACTCAAACTAAGCTGCTAAACCTCATGGATAAAGGTCCTCCTTACCGTAGTGTTGATAAGACACCTTTAGCATATTTGAAACTGAAGTCTCCATCTGCCACAGAGGAGCACACTGTTGGATGCTCTGTTGAGGAGAGGGACGTACCTCTGGATCTGTCCTCCAAGTCCAAACGACAGAAGAGCAACAGCAGTGATATCCAGAACAACCCTGCACTTGCCACCGAGCATCGTCCTGTTGATGATGGTCAAAAGCACGTCCCAAATGCCGTGAAAAGGACCCAGGCCACCGGTTTTGGTTCAGCTCCTTATTCCGTTCTACCCGACAACCAGAGAAATGGCTCCAATCCAAAGCCACCCTCATCCAAGCTGTTCAATCATCAAACACTTGAGCCAGCAACATCTTGGTCCAAACATTCACCCCAAGGTGCTATCAACACCATACCTGGGACCTATGTTGGTGTTGCCAGTCCAATTCTAGCTTCAACTCTACGCAGCAAAGATGGCAAAGGGGCAGCTTTTGTAGAAGACCTCCAGAGTTTTGCTAAGCAGGAAACCATCTCCATTGTGGACCAAGGGGAGCAGCTTTCTCCCCTTGGGAAGGAGTCACCATTTGCAGCGAAGAACACCCAACACAGCAAAAGCATCAAACACCCAAACAGCACTAGCTCCATTGGAGCACAGGCATATCCATCCAAGGACACTCTTCCCTCAGGTCTTTCACCTCCGGCCAACTCGCATCTCCATCGAAAGTCTGCCAGCGGTAAGTCTGCCCCAATCCCTTACCCTCCAGCTGGCATCAAGCCACTGTGGGAAAAACCTGCTGTTCTCCCTCAGGGGACCTCAATCCAGCGAAAGGCCATCCAGGGAAGTCCCAAAAACAAGGCAGCAGCTAGCTGTGAGGGAACGGTGTTCCACCCTCCTCCCAAGCTGGAAGATGAGAAATGGGGGAAAAATAACAAGTCTCCTCTGTCCAACTTGGAGTCCATTGTCAAGCAGAAGGCCCTAGAGACTACAGCACTCACTGGCGAGGCTTACTGCGGTCTGTCCTCTGTTGGGTCTCGGAGAACAGAGATAAGCTCTCTCACAGGGTGCCAGAATTCTCAGTTGCAGCAGCCAGCCACTGCTGGAATCCCACCTTTCAGACCAGTGGAGAGGAGAGACTCAAAGCCTGAGAGAACCTCCTTTCCAGGGGAGCCCGTGCAAACCAGCAGACGTCCTGAGAAACTGCTAGCTGCAGGGCAGAGAGAGACTAGTACGGAAAAGCATGGGAAGGCAGAGGAGAGCAAGGCCAGCAAGGAAAGCGAAGTGCCCAGCAAAAATTCCCGGCCAAGCCAGTTGTCTAGTGGTGGCAGTCAGGGTAGCAGGGAGGAGATGGAGAAAGACGTAGCTGAAAAAACAGCAGGAGAGAAGGAGAAAGATGAGAAGTTATCAGCCCAGAAGGACCCCTCGTCACAAATAAAGGCACTGTCGATGCTCCAGGGTCAAAGTGCAATAGAGACAAAAGTGGAGAGGAGAACCAACGGCACCAAAGAGGGCTCCCCTTTCAGTGAAAGAAGCGCCACGGGCAAACAGAAGAAGGCCAGTCCGAAAAAGCCAGGGAAGGAGAAAGCAACACCAGAGAGGCCGAAGAAGACTCCGCCTAAGAGACCACTAGACAAGGTCAGCCCTAATGTGAAGCAAGGGAGTCTTCTAAAGAAGGTGAGTTCTGCTTATTTAATCTCTGCGAGCTTTGATGGGTTTTTTACATGCCTATTCAAAAGTACAGCAGGACTGTAATCAAACTATGTAATTTTGCTCTGTTGTTATAATAGTAAATTGGATTACAATGACTTGCATCAAGCAACATTAACAGACAAAATTCTGTTTTTCAGTCTCTGTATTTCTATGAATTTCACTTAAATAACTTTTTCTATATTTCATAGTATGGATATTTTCTAAAAAGTAATAGACCTTTTTTCTTTTGATTATTGTACATTTGAAAATATTTACATTTCTAATTTTTGTTATTTAAATTATTATTTTAAATCACGTGTGCAGTTGGGTGAAACAACATATAAGATTTTCTACATTTACATAACAGACACAAATGGCTTTGTTTAGTTATATTGTAGTTGTATTGCAGTTGCAAGGCAGTTCAGTTTAATTGAGTAAAAACAGCACACAAATGCCATTTTTGTTGATTGATTACAGGCATAATAATTTTGCACAAGAGCATATTTTAATATATTTATAATACCCAGTGAATTTACCAAGTGAGTGAAAAAAACTACTTTGTCAGAAGTGTCTTAATAGAAATGTTTTTGCATTGTTATTTAAGCAGTGTTTTGATTAGTGTTACTTATTTTGTTCTACTAAACAGCTTAATGAATAAACTGTTAACCTTACCCAGGCCAACATAATACGCTAAATAATGCAAGTTTTCATATGGACAAAAAATATATATATATATATGTGTGTTAAACTGTACCAAATCCTTTGATGCATTTTCTGTATTCTACACATGAGAAATGAGCAAGTGAATCTAAAGACCTCCTCGCTAGAAGCACGGCCATTTCAGTGTGCATCCACCTGCCATAGCCTGTCTTGTCTGCTTGTGTTGCTGCCACAGAGGAAGGTGCTGCCCCCAGCACTGGACCAGGGCTGTGAGGAAAAGGCCTCCGCCCCTCAGCCAGAGGAGGGAGCAAAGCGGCGTAAGGGGAAGAACGCCTCAGCACCAGAGACTCCTGGATCAGCTTCCAGCAAAGCAGGTAATTCACTAGTCTGACAGAATTAACAGGGCCTAGAAATGCAGTGCACTCTTATACCAGACATTTTTAGAGCTAGTAGTGCTGGGATTCCATAACAGATCCACATCTTTATATAAATATAAAAATATATATATATATATATATATATTTATGACACACACACATACATTGCAGGTTTCACATGTAATTAATTTAATTTATCCCAAGTGGCTTGCAAGTGAGATAGCTACTGTAGCTACGTGCAAGTGCCGATTGATTAAGTATCATACTGATATAGAGGTATAGTGGCTGCTGCAGAAGAGATGGATTTTTAGATGTTTCTTGTGAAGGATTCACCTGAGGAAACTCAGTTCACTGAGTTGGGCCAACTTTCCGCAACCAGAAAGAAAAGTGTTGGGATAGAGATTAGATACCATGATGATACGCAGATCTGAGCAGTGATATATTCGTTGCTCTAAGTTAAGCCTGTTTGTTGGAATAAAAGGCATTCTTTAGAGTTCCTGTGGTGTTCGTGTCCCACAGGTGGTGAGCGCACCCCTGCCACCAGCCCCAGGGGCTCCTCAGAGAAGCAGACGTCCCACAGCAGCCCCAGTCAGCCGGGCAAGGAGACACCCGCCTCCCTCGACACCCCTAGCTCCAGGCCGAGGAGAGGCAGACGGCGCTCTGAGGAGACGCTGCGGAGTGACTGGAGCTTTGCTGCCCCGGTCCCCCCTCTACCCCCTCCTCCCCCCCCAGATCCCCCTGCGGCCACACCTCCGCCTCCGGCTAGTACTCCTTCGGTCCCCGTCCGCAGACCAAGGGGCAGGCCACGACTAAACCCGCTGCCGGAGGATGCCGACCTGGTGAAGGTGAGGCCAGCCCCGGCCACCGAGACAGAGACGCCTTCCATGAAGAAGAGACGGCGATGCAGGAACAGGAAGTACCAGAATGGGGAGTACATCACAGACAAGCATAAGGCTGTGGACGGAGAGAAGGAAGAGAGGTACACCTCTACCAGACAGAGCGCTCGAATGGGAACAGGTAGGTGCTCTCTTCTCAGTTACCTCAATCATTTAAATGAAGTTTTAAATGGATTATTTGGTTCAGAGCAGTGATTAGGCATTAACATGGATTAATACTGCATATTTTAAAAACTCCATCTGGAAATAAATGAAATTTCTCTGGCATGAAATATCATGTCTAGCAAAGGTTGCCTAAAAAAGCAAAGGGAAGAATAGTTTTCCATGGGAAGCAAACCTCCTGTTGATATAGAGCATATTGTCTGGATATATCACTTAGTGACATTTGCAAATGCAGGAATGTATGTGTCTTGAGTTTTTCTGTGTTGTTCAACATGACGTTCATAGTCCTAAGGAAAAACATCGCATCCCTTTATATTTGTGAGCCCTGCGGCCCTCTGCTGACTGATGTGCTATGTTGTCACAGATGCGAGGACTGGCATGTACCCACGACTCAGTGCCACGTTGACCTGCCGTTCACCCAGCCCGGACCTCAGTCCCCGCAGACCTCTGTTCACACGCTCCGGGTCCGTCCGGCGCCAGGATGGTCAGACCCCCACAGAGTCTACCGACAAGCCGGCAGGGAAGAGGAAATTCAAGAGCAAGCACTTAATCACTGACTCCGAAGACCAGAAAAAGGTGAGTAGTAGTAAAGGCAGTTAATCGTTACCCCGATTGCATCCAGTTAAAGTCTCGATCCTGTGTGTGGGGTGAGCGAATGGGTGACACAGTTGGTATTGTGCTGCCCCCCTGTGGCATAAATAGTCACTACAGGACAGTGGTTTTATTCCTCCCGCTCTCTCCCATGAGGCGGGCCACTTCACTTAGCGCAGCCTGTGTGCCGACCGTCTTTTGTGATGACGCATCCTCTGCTCACGCTCACACTCATTCTTTGAATTCATTCTTTTTCCACTCCTTCCCCTGCCTCTCCCCATCCCTAGCTGAAGACCAAACGCGGAAGCTTGGTCAAGGACGAAGAGAGCCCTGTGGCTAAGAAACCAGGGGGCCCTTTGGCCTCCCCCAAGGGGCCGTCCTCGCCGGTGCCCGTCAAGAGAGCCGCTTCAGGGAAGGGAGGAGGGGCTCCTGAATCGCCCCCAGGTCGCCCAGTGCCCCCCGAGGTCCGGCGGCTGATTGTCAATAAAAACGCGGGGGAGACTTTGCTTCAAAGGGCCGCCCGCCTGGGCTACCAGGTACACCTCTGCCAGTTCAGCTGCCACTGTCTGCATATTTTATACACCCACAGTCTTCCCTACAAACTAATTAAGATAGTAAAAGTCATAATCTGCAGCGGGTGTTCACTCTCTGGAACCTCATTCTCTGCTCTTTTACTGTAGGATGTGGTTCTTTATTGCCTGGAGAAAGACACACAGGAGGTCAATCGTCGTGACAACGCTGGGTACACAGCGCTCCACGAGGCGTGTGCCCGTGGTTGGACCCATATAGTGCAACTGCTCCTGGAGCATGGGGCTGACGTCAACTGCAGCGCCCAGGATGGCACACGGTGAGTGGTGGTAGGACGCATTAAAGACAACTGCCATCCTTTGTGTGTGACCCTGGCTATGTATTAGGTATTTGAAACAAACTGAGTTTGTTCCATATTTTAGACTGACATGAGCTCTGTATACAGTTGAAGCTGTGTGAAATTGTGTTTTAGTTTTTTCCTGTAGTTATCTTGACCCAGTTTTTTATGGTTCAGCTGCATAGCTATGGTGGCAAGTTGTTGAAATTCACGTATTTTAACCAAATATGCACAGATTGTGAGTGTCTATGAAAGTGTATTTCCTGTCAATGAAATCAAGCTGTAGTTGTACATGGAGTGCATGCATGTGTGTTAACATGCATGTGTTGTAGGCCGATTCATGATGCGGTGGCGGCTGATAACCTCCCTGCCGCGTGGATTCTGCTCAACCACGGGGCTGACCCCACACTGGCCACCTATTCTGGACAGACTGTGACCAAACTGGCCCAGAGCCCCACGATGAAGAGCTTTCTCAAAGGTGTGAGGCTTCAGCATGTTGCTTGATTTTAAAGTTATGTCATGAAAGTCTGTGTCTCCTGTTCTAAAAACACAGACAGTTAAAACACAGTTCAGTTGATATCCATGCAAAATACAAGAAAGCCCAATTCAACAGATATTATTTCACTTATGTCTGTATTTAAAAGCATGAAAAAAATCCATACAATTTTCAATGCGTATTATGCAGTGCTTGTTGGAATTGGATTCAATTTGCTTTGCATTAGTCAGCGCTATCCAGGTTATTGTCTTGTATTATTTCTTATTATATATATATATATATCTTCTCAACATTAGTATATTCTAACAATGCAGGTACCTCATGGGGGTATATCGGTAAATCTGGTATGGTTATATGTTTTGCTTCACTCTGGCATTACCTTGTGGAGTATTTTGATGTGGGGTCATGTTGCTGTTCTGAAGTCATTAACCCCGGGTTTGCTCTTCGGCAGAGTATTTTACTGACTTGGAGGTACGCACTGACCAGGACCCAAGCCTTCCGTGGGAGTTCTATAGCAGCGCGGTGTTCGGTGAGACTTACTTGTCTTGTTGTTTCATTCCACTTCAGGGAGACACTTATTTTACCGCTTCATCCCTGTCACTGCGCAGGCTATCACAAGATTAAACCGCCGTCATTTTCATTATTTTTATTGATCTATTTTATTGATCTATTAACAGAGACAGTGCACATTAATGACCATTACTGTAAATATGCCAGAGTTAGCCAAAAAGGCAAATTTTCAACTGTAGTCCCCAGCCAGATATTACGATAGGCACCCTAAGAAGAAAAGCAAAACAAAACAACAAACAACAACAAAAATTATGTAATTTGATATAGTACCGTGAAATTTCCTGTGTCTCCATCCCTTCGCACTGACCATGTGTTCTCGATGAGGGAATGGTTTGTCACCTTTTTGGCGATGTTGAACCAAATATGAACCATCCACTAGAGGGAGTGTTAGGCACGTTGGAAACATGAGGTATGAGTTGCAATAATCCACTGGGTGATGTGATCTCCTTCTCATCGCCTTGCCAGAAACGGACGAGGACCCGTGCTGGGACTTCTTGCTGTCTGGGCCTGATGAAGAGGACGGTGGGGAGGAGAGGAGGGAGCCGGGTCGAGACGAGGATTCAGACGCAGACTGCCTGATGTTTGAGTTCTCCTCTGAGCCACTCCTGCCCTGCTACCAAGTCCAAGTAGCACTGGCACAAGGGTGAGTCCCTTATAAGCCAGTACTTAACAGGAGGGCATATCTCTGATTACATTTGTGTAGTGTTAGGGTCCATATTTATGTTTACCAGAGCTGCAGATCCCAAATGTCTTCAGTAATATGCTTTCACCTCCAACATCATTACACATTTTGCCTCCATAATTAAGTTTAAATGAGAGACTGATCTCAGAGGTTTTCAGGTAATACATTTCATATGTGAGGGTTAGACTTTCTGAAATAACTTTGTCACACACTATATTTTTTAGGGAGTGTATAAATAAAGTTGTGTATGAATGAGCGTGAACTTTGACCCATGCAGGTTCTGCAACTGGTTCCTGTTGTCTGATGTCCTAAAGCGGCTGAAGATGTCGGCTCGGATCTTCCGGGCACGGTACCCACACTTGGAGGTGGCGAGCATCCCGAAGGTGGAGCTGAAAAAGCAAGTGTCCATCAGCCAGACTAACTCGGCGCCCTCGGAGGCGCATACGGATGAGGAAGATGAGGAGAGGGAGGAGAAGGAAGAGGAGGAGGAAGGAGACGAGACAGGCGTGCTGGTGGACCTCGTGCGCTGCGTGCCTGAGCTACAAGGACTACTAGGCTCCTCCCTCCAGCTCCTCCGAGCAGAAGACGAGGACGATGAGGAGGCGGAGGAGAAGGAGAGAGTGGAAGAAGAGCGTGAGAGGAGAAAGAGGAGGAGTGACAGCAGCAGACTGTGTAGTCGGTAGCTGTACCCCTCACCCACCCCCACCGAACCCGAGCCGCACCTAAACCTTGAACCCAAACCCTGCCAGACCTCGACCTTACTCTTTCTCCAGGCTCCCCCAGAGAGCATTAGATCAAAATGAATCTGTGACTGAAGTGCCGTCCGTTAGTGTGACCTTGGGAAAAGACGAGTGTATCCCGTGTGGGGTTATGGTGTGTGTGTGTGTGTGTGTGTGTGTGTGTGTGTGTGTGTGTGTGTGTGTGTGTGTGTGTGTGTGTGTGTGTGTGTGTGTATGTGGGGGAGGGGGGTTATACTATGGCAACCAGTTTCCTGTTAACCAGTACCAGCACTTTCTATGTTTCAGCTACTCCAGAGGAGAATTTTTTTGTTTTTTGTTTTGTTTTTTCACAGGCTCACTGTTGACCTCTGACTTCTGTATTGTAAAAAGCAGGGGTCAGGGGTAAGTGGTCAGAGATGTCACTTCTTTTGGCAATGCCACTGAAGGATTGATGGGGAGGGATGGATGGTGTTGGGGAGCAACTTTCAGGTTACCTTCTGTAGGTAATTTTTCATGCCCTGACAATTAAAACTCCAACCTGCAGTTTTATAATAATCCATATGTGTACTTGTAAATATATTCTGTATGTATATCTTGCCAGCAGGGTGAACACATTTGGTCGTAATGTATGCTTTATATTTGTTTTGTGGGGGTTTTGTTTTCCGATTGTGTTATGTTTTTTTTTTTCTTCTTCTGGGGAGATAATCCAAGGCTTTCTTTGTTGTGATATTTTTTTTTTTTTTTTTTTTTTTTAATTGGTCAACTCTTGTGTGCAGCTAAGGAGCTTACTTTCAGCTCACTGTGGCAAGAAAGGCCACTGAGCCAGATGGCTGACGGTAAACCTGTGTGAACCCGGCGTTCCGGGAAGACCCAGGGAGCGAGAAGACAGCCGCGTGCCACCTCATCTGAAATCAAAATAGCCTCCCCCAGCCTCACCCTGTGCTGAGGGGACTGGATTGATGAAAGGATTGTGCCGCCTTGCACTCGCCTACCGTGCTTCTAAATTTGTTCCTGTAAAACATCTTTTTTTTTTTTAAAGCAGTTCTGCAGGGTTGTATTTATTTGAGGAGAGAATTATAAAGCTATCCGGCCTTACCTTAATGCCCACAATAAGCAGTTTGTGTCTCAAACATCTTCGAGGGCTGATTTAAGAGATGACTAAGGAATTGTTGGCTCTCCTGCTTTCGCTGATGCAGTCATTTTGAAATCAGTGACAATGGGACATTTGGACGCCATTTTTTTTATTATTATGACTTTAGAGTTAAAGCAGGCCATTTAGATTTAGATGACACCCATGTTCTTCACCCGGACCTACCGATCTCCACTTCTCTATTTCATGGTTTCAGTCATATTACACATATTTTAGTTGACACTAAGCTTTGTTTTTTTAATGCTTTCATTCTCTCCTCATTTTGTTTGCAGTGCATTTATAGGAGAATCATTCTTGAAATATGACATGATGCGAATTTTTTGGAGTCATTCACAAATCTGGCAGATCAAATAAATATGACGGTTTATGAGCTTGTCTAACTGCAGATTCCAAGACATCATCCTTGTCATCCTCAAATTTTGTTCTTGTTCACCTCATGAAATGGACTTATGGTGATCTTTTTTCAGACATCCCCCACTCCAAAAACAAACAAACAAAAAACGAAACACATTCAGTCAACACTGAAACCTGCACTTTGCTCTGCTGCAACACTTGCAAGAGGGTTGGAAAACAATCCACCCCTGGATTCAACAACTGTCACTCTCCCATCTTTCCATCCAAACCACCCCCATCCAGTTGGCGAACAGACTCCAAAAAAATGGAGTGAGTGTGTGTGTGTGTGTGATATATATTTTTTGTCTTCTTTACACTGTTAAATTGTCATTTGTGCTTAATTTAATAGTCATTAATATATTTGACCTTTTTTGTGTATTTGAAAAATGATATATGGAAAATGGCTTTGTATGGTTGGTGCTTTATTTGAAATGTACAAATGGTCATTTTGCCCAGAGATTGGTTTTTGTTCCCCTCTCATTGCAGACAGTATTTTAACAAGCGAAGGTACAGTTTTATTGTACTGGTGCTAAGCTAGATTTTGTGTTGACAATCAATGATGTTTTGTTTGAAATTTAAGGAAAAAAACAATAAATGATATTTAAATGAAGAAAAAGAAATTATGAGACTAAGGATAGTTTCATTATACATGGAACATATGGAAACTTACATATACACATGTAATTACAGTTGGAAGATCCAGAGAAACAGATGGCCAAGGAGCCCTGAGCAAGGTTATATAATTTGTCGGATTTGCACCTGTGAATCCTGTGGTATCACTTTTGTGATGTGTTACTTTATAATTGGGCAATCGGGGATGAAAATCAACCTTTTGGTGGTCACGAGGGTGTCTACGCCGTTGTTTAAGTCGATCTTTCTAAGGGTTTTCACTTTGGTTACGTTGTCGAGATGTGGCCTAAAGGTTAGGAGTTGTCTACAAGGCAACGGTTAAAATAAAACCAGTTAGAACTAAAAAGCTTCATTAAATAGAGGCGTATTGCTGGTTGTCAACCATTACGAGAATTTCAGGATGCGGCCCAGTCATGTTCAATACAATTGCTTCCATGTGCCTGACGTTTAGTAGCCCACTTGGCCTACTTCTAAGGAGTTAACTCAAGAAATGAGTCTGCCCAGCCAGCTCCACGCTATGCTATTCGAGGCCGTTATCAATCGCTCTTGTGCTTTTTTTGAGAAATTGCATTAGTAGTGGCTCTTTATCTTAATAGCTTTAATTGATAACTAAGCTTAACTGTAGGTAGACTAACTGTATGGACATAGTTTACTGTGAGTTTAAATAGTAGGCTAACTGGAGTGGCTTCGCGTGAACTTCTAGCAGCTGCTACACTCAATTTGATGTAGGCCCAGTTGCTACCGACATCGGCTTGTGACTGCTGTGTTATCAAGCCCGAACCAGGGGTAGGGGTGGGGGAAGGAATGTTTTATAAACTACATATTCAGGCTATTTTCTCCTTCGTGTGGTGTGTAACCTATATGCGCCAAGCAGCTTCCACTTGGATTACTTAGGCCAAGTAGTTTTCATATTAAGCATTGCTGCTTGAATAATAAGTCATAAAGACATTATTTACATTGTTTGCTAACTAGGCTTTAAAAATAAACTTGCTTGACACAGGCTAATGTTACATGCTAACGTTACTAAATAGAATAGGGCCTAGGCTACATGCATTTGCAAATTTATTCTGAAATGTTTAGTAGTGTATGCTTGTTCGTGGCGTTTTTTTTTTTTTACCAATGATATATGAATTGCTATGAATGACACAGCCGTCCCTTCATCATGACCAGTATTTAACTGTAAGCCTGTAGGCCTACATGTGGTACCACTTTATTTTAATGTTTCTTACAGATAATGTCATGTCATTGACCGAATGCTGCCTATGTGCCTTTAAAATTCGAACTTTTGTCAGTTTAGATTCCAACGATACGAAGTATTGGGAGGGAGGGGCAGCGCACCCATGTCCTCTCTCAACTCACACATCAGACACTAAAGAGGTTGTAACCTAGCCGTCGGATGAGACATTTTCATTCAGTCGAATTTATCTTAAAAGATCTCCAATTTAAAAAAAAAAAAAAAAATACTGAGACCTTGGTGACCTCATAACTGGTTACGGGCATGATTGTAGCCCTATGTTCTGTAGTAGGAAAGAAAATGATAAGTAGCCTTTGAGTCATGGGGAAAACAGCCATGGCCGCCCGGGCTCACACAAATGAGGATCCCGAGGAACCAAGTGCAATATGACTTGGAAATAAAAGCAAGATTAGCAGTCACATTTACATAGCTAGCCTGTTATGTAAAACAAATAGCACTGGTGCACGGACGAGTAATGGGATGAGCAGAACAGTATCAAATCGTATTTGGAAAGAAACCTTCAAGGGGGTTCTGCGTGAAAAACAAAGCAGGGATTTAGCATATTTTTTAATGTAGGCTTATTTACATTATACAGTTATTTAGGCCACTTGGTCAGACATGTGTGTATGTGCTTTATGTCGTTTTGTGTGAACAGAAACACTCAAACAAAAGCAGTTATTGAGAAAGTCTCTGGGACAACGATACCTACTCAAGGGCTTCTCAGAACTTTAGAGCAAGAACTTAATGACTGAGTGACACCCACGAGACCGCATAGAGGCGCTAGTGATTCACTGAGCTTTTCTGCCGAAGTTGGTCCAGAGTAATAATATTTGATTAGGTTAGACATCCTTCGCTTTTGCAGAGGTATAGTTTGTAACACCACTAGACGTTTCAAAACAGTATGTGTATTTAAAGCACGTCGTGTATTTCACAGTGAATTTTGAACCAGGTTACATCCTACAAAACGAGAAATAGGCCTATCACATTTCAGTGTTACGGCAGCCTCAGCATGTGCGGTTAGGGACTAAGATATACGTCACCGAGGAAATGTAGTCTAAATTGTTGATAGCAATTTGGGAAAAGGGCCAGAGTCATCGTTTAAAAAAAGTGTTAAGTGCCCTCCGGAGAAGCAGACAGACGGCAAGCGTGACCAGTGATGATGCCTATCAAAATTGTCAAATACCTTGCCCAAGGGCACGAAATTTCTCGCATTCTCGAAATTGTACGTTCACGAAAGAAATGCTTTTTTACCTGGGTGCACATCAGGATTCGCAGGAATTATTCAAGCTGAATTACCCTAATTATTGTGGCCTAGATAAGCAGGAATTGGCTATAAATTAAAGCTCTTATCTGAATGCCTTTTTTAGAGAATTTGATTCATGACTTTATGATGCTGCAGAGGTAGATTAAGATCTTACCCACCAGGAGACAGTAGTTAGGCCTATAACAGATGGAGGACAATGGGTGGTTTTGTTGTGTGTTTTGCGTGTTTTGGGAGCAGATGATGCTTTTGAAGATTTAGCCTAAAGCCAACCTCAGATTTGTCACTGGATGGACAATGAACTGGGTTTTACCTAGTGCTCAAAATGCCAACCAGAAATATGTTTAAGAGGAGAGAACTGGCAAATATCTTCAAATGAGTCTCTAAGTAAAGTAATTATTTTTTCTTTATTTGTTCAGCTATATAATTAAGGATTGACATATTTAAATGTAACAATGGAAATTACTGCAAATCAGATAGACAGCCTACTCCTTGGAGGCAACAGCTGTTTAGAACTTTAAGTTAATTACCTAACTATATATTTTACAGTTACCTTAACCTCCTGCAGGTCACAGTACATTCCTCAAAGCATTAATCACAGTTAAATTGAATTTCATTTATATTGGCTGATAAAATGTAATTCCAGACCATAGCAACCAAAGTAAACATAGCCTACAATCTGGAAAAGAGCAGTTATCAGCTACCGTTTGTCCTCATCGTGAGATAAGAGGGGAAACTGTGCTGTAGGACAGCTGAGCTTAGTATATATATTTGTGACCGTGAGTCACCGCGTGGTACTGCACGCACACCCCAAGCCCACGTATGTCTTCCCATGCCATAATCCTACATGACACACCAAAGACCACCGGATTGGTGTCTGGCCTGCTGCTGTTCAGATTGTCACACTCTGGGATTGGTTTACACAGCAGTGCGAAGTATGCAAGGAAATGTGCGGGGTTACTACAGGTCGTGTGGTCGTCTTCAAAGAGATTTTAGGTTCAATCCTGTTGGCTGTCAGTTGGGACTTCTAAAAGACCAACCCAGTGATCTCATACACGGATTCCAATTTCAGAGGCACTCCTTTAGCGAGCCCCTGCAATTCTTGTGTGGTGATTGGTTATCTACAGTAGGGCAGTGGGTTCTTATTGGCCTAAAACTGGGACATGTCTCTACAAGACCGACAGGCATTTTGTAATGGCAGCGTCTAGAGAACAAACACATGGGCATTCCTCAGCACACACTAAATGTTCTGATCTATATTCTGTTGAGTAGGTTTACTGAACACATGTGTCATCAATTTTGTGTGTGCTTTTGTATAAAAAAGAATGGCTATTTACTTGTGATTGTTGTGAAAGGTTTTATGAAGATGAACTATTTTGAAAAGAAGTACCACCACAGGCCTACTTTTATGGAAGAAGTTAATATTTTTTAAATCTAAAAAATTCATTGACAGTTTGACCCAGGGTATTTTCAATGCACATAATCTGTGACCAGACACGTTGAGCCAAGAGGAAGCTAAAACTGAGATTGGTGACTAAATTAAGTCCCTCTGAGTCTAGTGTTAATTACCTTGCCTTGGATTTAACTACTCTTACAGCACATGGGGTCATCACAGTTTAACTGGATAACACTGAAGAGAAGCTCTGCGCACTTGTTTTATTGGCTCGAAGGGCATTGCTGGTGTGAAAAGAGATAAATGATCACTGGCCTTGGGGAATACAGAATTACTGATCGGTCAGAGCCACTACTCTGTTTCACTACCCAGTGAAACAACCTTTTACTTGTACAATCCAGACAGAACTTAACTCCTCAAGTGCCACAGTGAACATAAATAAGTGTATAGACCAGACACCAAGTTAAAGAACAGAATGAACTTTCTAGGACTATGAATCCTCCCTTACATTTTTCGATAAAGTAGACTACATATGTTGGTCAATGTGTCAACAGATTTGTTTTATAAGGTATTGACAGGTATTGTCTGCACGATAAAAACAGCACTTCTCCCTTAAGGCAGAACTGAGCTGAGCAGCTTGATCTTGTTGCCGTCATCATCTGCTTAACTGCTGTCTTACACATGGAGTTTGTGAAAAAAAAAAAAAAAAGTATCTTTCATTTCATGTCTGCACTTTGAGTGTCCATTATCATAATGTAAAATAATGTATGCTGTATAATGTATGCGTTCTCACTCTTTGTCTTCGGAAAGTTCAGTGAGATTCATTTCCTGGACTGTGATTATGTAACTACTTAAAATACTCACAAAGGGGGGAGCCCATGTGAGCAAGTCTCAGCTCTGCAGCTTAGAAACTTCCTTTACAAAACTTCCTTTTCAGCCATTTCACATTCAAGCTGCGTACCATTACTTGCTCTGTCCCACTGAATACAGCATCTCAATGTGACTCAGACCTACACTGAAAACACTAATGTGCAATGGATTCAGAATGTCATGACAGTACAACAAGGAACCACAAATGCGGTCACTTTCACCTGCATTGTATAGATATGGACAAGAAACATGTTTTCAGTGAAAGTACCTGAACCAGAACTACCTCTGAAGTTATGTAACCCCATGCGATTTCACTAAAAGCACCCAGCAAAGGGAGCTTTATTGTCCACCATTATGTCATAGAGGTGAGTTGCCTGTAAGTGTTCGCCTGAACAAATGAGAGGTTAACCTGGTTAACCAATTTACAAATGGTAGATTATCTGTCACTATTTCTGTCCCATTGGCCATGTCCAGAGTACAACTATCCCTGGAGACTAAATTTAGCAGCTATTAAGAGCCACTGCCAGTCACATATTGCCACACATCACAGTCTGCCGGACCAGATCATACCCACGAGCCAGCAAATGTTTTCACGATCCTCACGTGTACAGCCGGGTTTGCAGTCTAGACAGTGATCACGGTCTAATTACAGCTTATAGGTTATCAAATTTACCCTTGCCTTATTGCTCCTAATAAACGCTTTGACCTCTGCCTGATCATGTTCATTGCTTTTGCAACGCATCAATCTAAAGTAGGGAAAGAGGGAGACAGACATGTAGACAGAGAAACTGATGGAGACACATGGGTTGAGAAAAAAAAGGAAAAAGACTGTGACCATTTCTTTACCTTGTCATTGCATAACAGACAGAGCCAATACAAATTACATTATTTACACATATCCAGATGCTCAGATTAAATTTGTTGTGATAAAACAGGCAGAGGCAGTTGAGGGGGGAATTAAACACAATGACTGAATGTGTATGATGAATCTTTAAACATTTTCCCCCATAGACTGTAAAGGCCTCTGGTCAAAACAAATTCAAAAACGTGGATTTGACGTGAGCCTTTCCCTGATTCCCCTGCTTTAACTACACAAACAAACCCACTCCTGTGGGGCGTCATTACGGGAGCACTGGGCCTGGGGCAGTGCTTGTTATGCTACTGCAAACCTGAGAAAATGGTAGCCGCCATTATACTTCTCTACATTGGGGACAGTTGTTAGAGTGGCAGTGGACAATTGTAGCACGCCAGTTTGAAGGTAATGGGAAATATACGGCAACATCCATGCGTTCTTCAATCCAAAATAGTGGTGGATAAGGGGTTTTCTGTAAACTAGTATTTACAGTTTTTTTTTTTTTTTTTAAATGCCAGTGATATAGTCTTGTACAAACCAACCAAGGGCATCACATTTTCGCAAAAGTGGCTAGCCTGTTTCATGTGCTAGCGACTGGTTGCAGCCAATTGTAATTCATGTTCTTATTGTCCTCACCTGACCTCTCCTAATATTAGATGAGATAACTGGAATGTAAGATTGTATGCAGCTGATAATTATACTACCATAGTTCGGCAGAACACAACTGAATCACTGAACGCAACCACCTGTTACTGGTGTTCCTGCCAAAACGCATCAATTGTGCAGTCAAGAGCTTGCGCAAAACTTAAAAGTTACGAGTTTGCCCCACAGAATGACTTCTTAAATCTATCACTACTGAGATTGAGACACAAACTGAACGTAGCATGCTGATTGCACATGTTGTTTTGAGTTTCATGGCATTACATTAGACACGTGCTGAGTAATTAATCAAGTTAAAACTGTTCCCGTGTTACTTTACCTTGTCTTTCCTACGTGGTGTTTGATAAGTGACGTAAATCTGATAAATTACATTGATTTTGATTAAACCGCCATGAAAAAGCATTGATTACTTTTTCTTTCATTTAGTCATGTATACTGCAAGTGTGCAAGGACCACAAAAACCCTTGTGCATTCAGGTAAAAAAATGCAGTTTTTGAACGTTACAACACATTGTCTGAAATGCTATCATAAATGACACACAGACAAGAGCATTGATTACAGGTCAAAGAGGTGACGTTGCATATCAGTATGAACTACTGGCCTAATATAGTAGGCGCACAGGCAGAGCCAAAAGAACAGTAGGTGGAACTATGGAGACGGCTCGTGTAAGGCAGTAAACAGCCCCAGCTGGTCTCCACGCCCATCTGTCTGGTTACATAACCTTGCCTGCTCAGAACATTTTCAGGGTATAGTTCTTTAGTGTGTGTGGTGTGGGCTGCTGGTCATAGCCATGTGCTGATGAGGTTGTGTGTGCATGTGTGTGTGTGTGTGTGTGTGGACATGTCTGTGTGCATGTATGACAATTGGCTCAGTGCCAGCATGGAACATGCTGTGTTCTTCTACTCCACCTTGGCTTTTGCTCAACACACTTCTGCACGTACTGCCCGGGTTGCTTCATTGTTCGCCCATCGAGGCCTGATACGGAAGCGGTGGGGGTGGCTCTGCATCTATGCAACCGGTTTAGTTGTGTTTGTCTGTATGCATGCCAATGCGGCATCAGAGAACATCGCAGCCTTGACATAAGTAAAGCACGGGGAAGAAGTATTAACCCAAGCACTATGGAGGATGTGGTTGCTACAGGAGAGGGAGGGGTGGTGGGTTTGTGTGTGTGTGTGTTGGGGGTGAGGTATCACAGCCCTGGCCTGTATGCAGAAAGCTGCTCAGTGGTATAGCTATCTGAAAAAATGAGGAACACCGTGTTCCAGAGTTCACAGCTGTGGCCACACAAAAGATTTATCGTGTGACTAAGGGGGTGAGCCTCACGGCTCCCCTCCAAAACAGGAAGTGTTTTTATTTTTGACTATAGAAAAAAAATCCTTAATGTTTTATTTCTCAGACTGCCTGGACTAGAGCATGCTGGTTTTCTCTTTTATCAACAATTAGTTCAAGTTTAAAAATATCACCTCTGAGTGAGATAGTGACCCACAGTGCTCATGTTTTCCTTCCAAAAATCCAAAGCACTTTGAAAGATTAGTCAGGGTAAAGTGCCTAGATCAAGGGACAATGTTTAAACCAATAGTTTAACCTACAATGCCACTCCTTTTCCACATGACCACCTCTGTGAAAAAAAAACCCCAGATAGTTGCAATAAAATGATACAGCTTTATGGCTGTGCTGTGTGGACTAAATCACGTTACCTAACCAGCTAGTACACGCCTGCCATTTCCCTAGAATTTCAAGTGAAGCATAACTGCTTCCTCGGAAGGACTATGACACCTTTCCCCTTTCGCCCTCCCCGTAAGCAGCGAAGCTGTGCTTCACCCTGCTCGATAGAGTTCAGATGTGGCGCCTCAAGATGCTGGTAACAGGCTGATGCTGCATGCCGACTCTGATTACTCCACACAAGGCGGCCCTTTGTGAGGAGTGGTGTGAGCAGGAGCATCAAACCAGCTGATGTTGTGTAATGGGGTGGGCTCTTCAAGCGTCACTAACCGTAGTCAGGCACTGGACATTACTGTAGGAGCACAAGCCATGTCTGTCCGGCTGAACAAACCTTTTTGATGTTTACGGAGTTGTTTACAGAAACATCAGTGATGACATTAAAGAGAGAATCACAAATACATGCATGTCCCCAACCAAAGTAAAAAAAACGGGTTTAAATGTATTGCTATTGAATTAAGATATTAAGCTATAAGATGATGAAAAGAGCACATTAATCTTTGGGTCAGCAATTGCATGTACATCCCCAATCAAAGTGAGGCTAGCCTTAATTGTACTGCTTTTGAATTAAGATGTTTTAAAGGGAAACAGAATAAATCATGAAAAAAAACATGACAAAGGTACCCTTAGAATATATAAAACATTGTACCCCGCTCGCTTTTTCCCTTGGCTGTTTTTCGCTTATCGTGGTAAACTTTTGTTCATGACTAAACTGGTGCTTTGTGTATTTTATATGTATTCATGGGCAGTACTTTTTACAGAAACAATATTAGTTATTTAAATACAACTGCTGTTCATGTGAGATTGTAGCTAAGCAAACTAAACTATACCTGTGCTGGGCTGGTGCCTAGAGAATGTTGCGCATTTGAGATGCCTTAATTTCGCAAGGGAAAACTTGGCCTACATGGAGTCATATCTGTCTCTGCACCTCATAGATCTTGCCTATTGTCTGATGGTGAAGGCAGCTGTAGACAGTCATAATTTACCCCCTGCCAGATGCCAGCTTTATGGCAGATTGGGAAACCCTGACCAGTAAATGTCGGCATGGCAAGTGGGCATGACAAGGGCAGCTGAGCAGGACGGGCTTGCAGGCTGAAGAGCGGTGCCAAGACTCATCATGCTGCTCATGCAGTGTCTGCGTGCTCACGGCATGGGAAGACTACTGTGCCAACTCAGTACCACAGCCTTGACATATTCACATATGCTACTGTTTGATTCCACTCCTGCAATGTGCTTGACAGAATCTCTTGTTTCTGCTTTTACTGTATAATTACATGGCAGTCTACAGATAGAAGCCTCAGAGGACGCTCACATTGATGTGTTCTTTCAGCACGAGTTAAGGTTCAGTGTAGGTGTTTTTATAAACCTATAACTTCTTTCCCTCCATCTAAACACTTAACCCACCAACTTACCTCATGACCCCAGTTCAGTCTTGCAGTGCAAAATGAATCTGTGTTTTGCAAGCTCATTTTCACACCAGCACGGGAGCCAAGTTGGATGTCCTTCAAGGAGACCGGGGTCTGTGCCGTGGCGCAATCAAAAGTGGACAGTGACCCTGGCTAATAACAGTCATGGAGGATTCTCAGCAGGGTTCACACTCACTCAATGTGCACAATGTGACTCGGATCCCTCATGTTCCCTTGAAGAACTCCTCACATTCTAGAGCGCCTCGCCTTAAAGTATATTCTACAGAAGCCACACCAACACAGCATGCACAATAACTATGATGAGCGCAACCCTAATCTCCACTTAAATTTCATTTGGGGGATTTGCGTTCGATTTAGAGTGGGTTTATATCTCCCACTCCCCTTCTTCTCCGTAAGCCTATCTGCACAACAGATGCCCTGGTGAATTCTTGTTTTTTATTTAATTTGTGTCCATTCAGATAGGCTTCTAGTGGCCAACTGGCCCAGTTAGCATGCGGGTGAGGGTGACCTAGTTCACTTGAGTGGGCAGCCAAGGGTCTGACTAGCATTCTGCCCTCTGATTTTTCTCATTCAACACTTTCATTGAGTCACTGGTAGCGTCCATCATGCTGACTGGATGTGTGCGGCTTTACACAGGCGACATTATGGCTCAGCTGGTTATGATGGCTAAGATTTGACATCTCGGTTGACTTGTGAAACTCCATTTTCCCGACCATGGTTTTCTTCCCACACTCATGCAGATATCCATTGCGTTTTCTCCCTGCAATTACTGTGCAACCCTCTGGAAAGAGAAAAACATTTTGCGGATTTCCAATTGGCTACTGCTTTTGAGACTGTTGCTATGGAAAATATATAGACTACTATATTAGGCTGTATGTATCTAAGAGCCAATATAGATGTGAGAAACCTTGAGGGGATTCCACTTTTTAACTGTACAAGCTAAAGTGTAGTGTAGAACAATGAAGGGATTTTTTTTTTAAAAATTACCCTTGGTCACAGCAAACAGAAGAAACTTAATTTGTAACAAAACACACTGAATGAAGTCACGGCCATCAAAAGATTAGAAGCAACAGATACTGATACAAATAGTTGCCTTGCAGCATGACTGAAGTGACATCAAATGTTGAATCCAGACGATCAGATTATTCTGCTTTTCCAAGCACTTCACTGTCTAAAGCCCAATGGTTTGAGTACATCCAGCTTGGAGAAGAGGGAGAAAAAAAAAAAAAAAAAAAAAAGACAAAAATGCAGTGTCTAATAGAAAGTATAAATTATCCAGGATTATATTATTGAATGGACCAAGACAGAGAAAATAAAACCCACCGAGGTTTGGGTTGCCCTAATCGCCATCACACATGATCGCAATAAAGTCAAAATGATAGCCAAGGTTTAGTCTCAAGCAGAGCAGCCACATTGCAAACACATCTAGAAACTGATTTGATGTTCTACAAAAAGATCAAAACTTTCCAGCTGTTGGAATCAAGGAAAAAGACAAAATTGTGTTTTAATGCTTTATTCAATAGTTGTACTGCAATACAGTTCAATATAAAACTTTGAAATATTTTAGGACAAAAAAAAAAAAAATAGAAATTAGTGGTTTTACAACACCATGACATAGGGAGTGTGTATCTGCATAAAATGATACATCAAGTCACATGTAAAATGTACACAGCTGAACAGGACTGGGGTACAATAAACCAAGGCACGCTGTATGACATCAGGAGTGTTTCAGAGTAACCAGGAACCAAACAAAACATGTAAAGGGGCCATGGGCTATGACAAGTCAATACAAAGGAGGTAAATGATTACCAGCATTTAATTTCATGTAGTCAAAACCATGATGACCTGGATGTGGTTTCCCTCATCCCCACCACCCACCAGGAGTGGCATATGAATATACTTAACACAAACGTTTGGTGAACATGTAGAATCCTGAGTGCACAAAACAGGGTGCTGAAATGCAGCAAGTTGATGTAGGCTCCTGCTGATGGCACAGATCAAGTTTTATGGTCTAAAAGACAGAAAATAAAAAGGGACATGGGGCTTTCCTGATCTTAAATCACAGCACCTTTAATTTTCAGTCACCTGGCCATTACAGAGCAAGCTACTTGGGTCGAGGCTAGATTAAGAATGGTTTACCTTTTAAACACTTGGCAGTGTGTGGCTTGGTAGGAACACATAAGCAACTGAACCACTGCTTAAGCTGTAGCAGAAAATAAAACGAAGTCACAGGTTAAATCATTCTGATCAGCTGTGGCCAATTGAATGGTACAGAGGAATCTACACAACCTGTGGTTGCACTGGAGTTACAACCCATACCCCCCCCCCCCCCTCCCTCCCTCCTTTTAAAAAAAAGAAAAAGCTCCTAAAAGCAGTGTTCCAACGAGTAACGGCCATTTCTATCTCATGAGGCTTCCGCCCCCAATCTCCCTCTTGTAACGATTCGTGAGGTGGTCTGCTTCCACTGTGAGCTTGGCCAAGACTCCAAACAGTCCCCTTAGATGGAAGTGAAACTGGCCCTCAAGATCAGAGCCATCCTCGCCAGTCTTATCCTGGTGCTCCTCCTGCTTGACTGCCATTTCCAGGAAGCTGGCACCGTTGCTCATCTCCCGTTTCAGCAGCCCCCACTCCATGTCATTTCTGAGTGATTTAAGCAGAAGATAATGTTCGTACATGTCCCTTTGTTTACTCGGTATCGCCGGTTCGTTATTGTTGTGATTGACGGGCTCTTGACTCTCCTGTTCCTCCAACGGTAGGTCCCTTAGCAGGCTTGGCACCATGATGGTCTCGTCCATGTTGTTGGCTGCGGCCATGAAACGGTTCATCACGTTGAGGAGGGAGTGCTTGTTGCAGGGGTCGCTGCTGATTTGCATCATGGTGAACTGAAACTTCGGGTACAAGCTGTTCTGAATAAAATGGAGACTTGAGTGTAGGGCTGGTTGCTAGGTCCAATTTAAAGCCTGTAATAAAAAATAAAAATGTAGTCAATAAACAATTCGAGTATATACCTTCACAGCACGCGGAACAATGTCCTTGGTTTAGATTAAACATACATCAGCGTTTAAATTTAAAGTTACAAAGCACATTTAACCTAATCTATGGAATCACAGACCTAGGGGCTAAAACTGTGTCGCAGGGGCATTAAGAGCTTATCCAGGTCCTATAGGAACAAATAACAGCGTCAAAGCCCATTAGCAACATGGGACAAGTTCAATTCAGACCCGATAAATGCACTAAAAAGCGTTTTTAGAAATGCAAAAGTATGGCGACATACTTCAGTTTACACCCTTCAGTTCCGGGAAAAATACTAGCTAGCCATGTCAGATGGCACAAAATGTCCTCGGTTTATTTGACCTTGCAGCAGTGTACAAAAATGACTAAAATCAAAATAACACGTAACCATTGCAATTCTTACCTAGATCAGATGCTGTTCGGAGAGCAATGATGGTAACTCTTGCACTTATTCGAGTTGCTCTAGCATATTTTATGATTACAACCAGCCCTGGAGAAGACAGTCAGCTTCCTCGCATTTTCACCGTTGAGCAGCGGGTTTTATAGGGGAGATGCCGGCAGGATTGACTGCCGCCATAACCAATCAGAGAAGACATGGATGGCATAGTTCCACCAAAGAGGATACAAGAGCCGAGGGAGGAAAAGTAATCGAGTCGCCCCCTGGTGGTAGAATACCTAGCGAAATGAATAGGATTCTTCACAGAGGCGATTTTAGAGAAAAAAAAAATCTCGGTTCACATCCAAAAGTTAGTGGAATGGCTTCCATGACAAATACTTTGAAGTACACTTTATTGATTCTGCTGATCATAGTTTATTGCCACAATTTGATTTTTTTGTAACGAGGTGACAAAGAACTACAGTTCTACATTAATATGTCGTATATATGACGTCACCGGATTGCGCGCCTCACCGAACTGATCAAATTTGCCGACTTGTTTTGCTTGGTTGACAGAATATTTTTGTGATGATAAAAAAATGCATACCGCATGGTTATAACCATTATAGATCAGGGCACGTGAAGAAGTGCCGTTACTCACAGGGATAGGTTACAGGTAGGGTGACCAGGTGTCACGCTTTCGTTGTAGGCTACTGCACGTCATTTTCACCCTTTGTCTTGCATCCCACATATTGAGATAATGTCCCGCATATTCATTAGTCATTTGGTTTATAATCGCCAGAACTAAGAACACGCGGATGCGTTATTTTACCTGCCCGACGCTTACGCCGTTGTGACATAGTTTATACTCTATTTAATAGCGCTAACGCAGCAACCTGGCTCATCAAAATGCAACATAGCGAAGCTTTTCCAAAACCTCGGTTATCATCCATTGGTTGCGAAGAGAGCAGTGAAGGCGGACATTTGGAGGCTGAGACGGTCGTAATTGAACTACAGTTGGTGAACTAATCACACACAAAAAAAACTTTGCAGATAAGGTGATTTCCATCATGGGTCATATATTTCATCTAGCAACATTTCTAGCCTGTATCCTTTATCGCCTAACTGCTGTGGAATCGATGAGGGCAAAGTAGGCCTATAGGTCGAAAGGCAGAAAACAGATACTTCTTATTCAGTTAGATAGACATTATATCATAGTTTTAGGTTACCTCTCAGTGTTGGTAACGTGTCCCACACAAACTTTCTACTTAGGGCTATCGATGGATTGGATAAGTAGGCTAGCTCTCTGCTGCCCCCTTCCGCAAATTCTACGTAATACGTTTTCAGAATTTGGATGCAGACAAAGGAGGTACCTCCAAATGATCTCATATAATCACATAAAAACAGATGTCGACAATCTCATATAAAACATTTTTTAGATGAAAATTAGTATTTTAATTTTCAAGTATTTTTTTATGCCTTCTCCAAACCTGAACAAATAATACTGAAATTAATTATGACAGAGCTTACTTATTAAAAATACAACAGTCAAAGAGATTACATCAATCAATATGAATGTACTTCACAATGAAATGTAGAGAGCAGAAACGTGAAATCATCTGAGAGACGTCCCTTTTATGGAATCTGGTGACATAGCCTACAGATTGAATGTAATGTGAATGTGTTAAAGAACTCTGATACAGTCCTGTGAACCTGCTCTCTAACCACAATGTTCACCACTCACTGGTGTACGTCATCTTTGAGAAAACATGAACAGCTCTCCTGTCTCCACCAAATTCGTCCCTTACCCCCCAGATTCAGACTTCACTTCCTATATCTGCACGAAACATTTCACATAATTTACAGCTACAATAAATTTGCTTGTTATAAAGTCACGCCATTTGTCCACTGACACAAAAAAAGCTCAAGTCAATTCTACATATTTATCTATATAACCAATGTAAACTCTAGATACTTTTAAAGCTGCACTGCACTTTGTATGGATGCTGAAAAGGAAAAAAAAGAAGAAAAAAAAGCAGGACATCTGGTGTTCAATCCTCAAAGTCAACATTCCTTTCAGGCGAGGGTCACTGCAAGCTAATGCGTAGAGAGCAAAATTACTCCTAATTTACTCCTATATAAATTACAGTAACGCATTGATCACTTGAAAGTTGATTTTCATCCCACGTCTTTCATTGAGCACTTGTTGCAAGCAATCAGGACAATCGACAAAAAAAAAAAAAAAAAAATCTTTGCACATATATCGTAGCTAATTACCCACACATCAGATCCTTTATCTTGTCTATTCCACGCCATACATACACTTCTAACTGGATTAAACTGAAATATATTCGTCTTTTTTTCTTTTCTCTAAAAAGCAGCTGGAGTATTGTCTAAAAAGAAATGGACAGCTAAGGTGTATATGTATAAAAATTAAAAGACTACAGGTTCCCTTTGTGCAAGCCTCCATCTTGTGTAGCCAAAGAATCCTAAAGGGAAGCAGAGAACAGGGGTTTAGACAAGTCTTCTGCCAACCGCTCTTCTCCCACCACCACCCCATAAGAGCACAGCAGGGCAGTACATTAGATCTTACTACACATCGAACATCCTTTGAAATGACAAGATAAAAAAAGGTCTCAACTCTATCTTGTAGAAAAACGCTAAAATCCTCCAACTGGATAGATCAGTTTTACTGTTAACAATACGCATTCTTAAAAACAAATGCATTCAAGGCATCATTGTTATGTAAAATAATTGCTCTGAATCAGTGTCTAGATGTGTTTTTGTTTCTATAGAGGTCCATTGATGGAGTGATAAAATGCTGTTAAATACAGCTTTACTCAAATCTAGGCTTTGGAAGAATGGATCACGTGACATTACAGGTACAGGCACAGGCACAGTCCACGACCTTCTAGTGAAAGGATGATGATATCTGAGCTCAACAGCCAATCAAATTACACCCCTCCCTTCCATGCTCCTGAAGCAACTTGTTGATTGGCTGGCATAGCGTATGGCTCAGTCCGATTCACTTTGTTTGCCATTTATAGAGTCAGGACTGCGCACAAACACCAGAGTTTTTTTGAGTGCGCACATAGAACTGACAGCTAGAGGACCATGAGGAGCAATTCAAGAAGTGTACTGGATAAGAATCGTGAACTAGACCTTTAACCATATAACACACAAACAAACAACAACAACAACAACCTTACCAGCATATTATGGTGTAGCTGAGGCAGGGAACACTGCTAAACCATTTCATACTGGTTATTGGTAATGTACCGAGACAAGCAGCAGGCCAAGAATATTCCAATGAGCTAAAAGGAGATAAGAAAACAATAGACCATTTGCACTGAGCCAACATAATGTCTACAGCATGAATACAGAATAATTTACACCCACATTAATGAACAAAATATTGATGTATTTCTTAAACATTGCAATGACTCCAGTAGATAAAACACCATTAAATAGGGCATATGAGCACTTTGCCGGTTTTAGGTTGTTTGTAATCCATAGACCATAGAAAAACAATAACACACAAAACACATCATTTTATTGATTTTCTTACCTGGAAGAAAGCAATTCCAAAAGATATTCCAGCAATGATTCCAAGGTTAGACTCCATGGCCCTAGTCACGTTTGAGAAACACCCCTGCAAGGGAAAGTAAAAGACACACCCATCACTGCCTGCCACCCAAACACTCCACAAGAGCAGCCTATTGCCTAAGCCAATCTAAGTCTGCTGGTGGTGTTTATACAAGAGGTCACGAGGATGAAAGGGTGATACAATTTAATCAGAGAACTTCTGCTGTGTGATTGCAATAATTACCAATAACCTTTTAAGATTTGTAGATGTTGTAAATGTGTCCCAAATGTATGCATGTATGTAATGTATTTCCATTTTCTTTGTTCCTCTTAACACCACTGCCTGCAGTTGCGCACTTAACAGCCAATAGTGGGATCAGTGTTAGGTGATGATAGAACGGCTGGAAGTAGGCAAACTAAAAATCCTCAAATAAAGATAAGGACTTCAAGAAAATAGTCTGAAATCAAATTAACATTTGATTGTCTGAATACACAACTAAATATGTAAATATTTAATTATTTCAAACCCAAATGTTGACAAATAAATCAGAGGCTGCTTGCTCCTGGGGCTTATCTGTAAACTGCTGTAGCAAAGAGGATTTGTGAATGTATAAGGTTTCAAAAATAACATCTAGTACATCTAAGTGTGCTTTTGATTAGGACTGCGAGTTTGAAAGGGCTGTTCTGTGAAAGGACGTCTTTTTGGTTCAGTACATTTCTCAGCCCAGAGGACAGTTGTACTACAAATTCTAAAAGAACGGGAAATAACTATTTGAATAAGGTGTTGGAAAAACAGTAAAAATAGTCATCTTGAAACAAAACAAGGCACATACATCCTGGTTAACCACTTTCGCAGCTTGGTCTAGGTCCTTGAGGAACTCAGGGTTACAGGCAGAAACGTCTTTGCAGCAGCTCTCTGGGATGCCATGATGCTCAAAGTAGGGCCTGATTTTCCAGTCAGTGTAGTTGTGCAATCCACAGCACTTAAGCTGTACAAAAAAAATCAACACTTTGTGAGGGTTTTAGTAGAAATGCTTTTAGGCTTGCTAGTCATTTAAAAAAAAATCGCAATCAGGTTGACCAGGTTGACCACCACATTACTAAACCTTAAGACAATCTAGAGAGCAAGCTATATATAAAGTATATATTAAAAGTCTTGGATAACAAAATAATAAAAACTAAAGTATAAAATATTTCCAAGGAGGCACCCCCAGTCTTAGACCACCACTACACATAAACAACATCTATCACAACACAGGCACTAGATATGAAAGTTAACACTGTAAATACTTCAACACATACAAAAAAAACTGTTAATTTTCCAACTGACAAATACAATATATATACACAAGTAACCTACATTTATCTGAATTTTATCCACAGCCATGCTTTTGGAGTCTGTTTTGTTGTAGGAGTTAAGAGCATTTGTGTAGACATCCTCTAGGATTCCTTTGATCTGAAATTTGAAGAGAGAATATCTCATTTAGTGCAGTTAGAGGGATTTCAGATATGGAATGGGTCATTCATGTGACACTGAGTTATTATATGCAGTGGGACTTTACCTCATGTCTGAAGATGAAACCAGAGATGCCCGCCACTAGTTCAGCAAGGAAAACCAACACCAAGAACATTGCATACTGAGGAAATGGACAAATAAAAAAATGACCATGAATTTCTTCAAATGTTGAAAAAATATCATTTTGATTTACAATCTTTGCAATTTTAAAGACAAGACATGCATTTGTTTAAAGCACTTGACATTGCAGTCATAGGTGATTCTAACCAGTTTCAGCATCCACGGACTGCCTCTGCATGTGGCAAAACAGCCGAACAGGCCAAAGATGACGATGATGGCTCCGGTCCCGATGAGAACATATGGTGCATTGGTGCTGTTCTCTGTGTCAAGGTGGAGATAGGGCTCCAGGCTCACCTTACCCCATACCCCTACAGCTAGCAGGATCACTCCTGTGAACTGGAAGAGAAAGAGAGGTGGGGCCCGTTAGGAACAAAGTTAAATACTAGTCCCAAAGGGCATTTCCCCTGTACTTCTGAGTTTATAAGTGAAATCTTTCACCTCAGGCCAACCCAGTTTGATAATGATACCCTTAGCTCACCTTGTTATTTATGTTATCTGGTGCTGGCTTAACGCACAGGATTGTGTATTCAAAGCCAACTCAAGAATATCATTTTACTTTAGATATAGTATAGTTTGACAGTTACAAAATTATGCCTACTTTAACTTAGACGAAGTTTTTGCCTTTCCCAAGCTTCTGATATATTTGAACTCCTGGGGCTGTTTTGAAGCGCATGTCTGTTCAGGATGTCATTAGCAAGAATCCATCAGGCCATCTGGCTCAGCTGATAATGACTACACAGCGCAATAAACGGCAGGGATGAAAACGTGCAGCTCTGCACTTCGGACCCCGAAAGCCACGTTTAATACGTGATACAAAAGTAATTCCGGGGGAGCGTTACAAATAAGTGATTTTTTTTTTAAATGTTTTGCAAGTCTTTGGGCTTAATACGCCGGGAGAATGTTTATCCTAACAAGATTTTCCTGCATAGGGGACAAACCACATTGATGCAACCTCCTGCTGAGGTCAATATGCACACAACAGTACAAGAATAAGATAAGTTGCATGAAAAAGAATGCCATATGGATCTGATGCAACATGACTCGTTTAAACAGCTGTGTTGGAAAGGCAACCCACAACATCTGCGAAATTCTTTCTCTCGCTGGCTAGCTAACATTTTTTTTTCGGGTAAAGTGCTGCGAACTAACAAGTGGTTTGAAATGTATTAATCTCGAAATAAACCACAGAAAACAAGTCCTAACCCGATTTCCTAAGATACATTTCTACAAGATAAATTGGTCCAGTTATTTCCTTAAACAGCTGTTTGTTCGCTAGCGACGCCGAAAACTTTAGCCCATTGTTTTCTTCTCCAAGCCATCAATGGTTGTGCTAACAGCTTAGGCTTTGATTGTTTATTGAAACGATTACACTTACCCAAAATATGAGACTGTACGAAATAAGAAACGTCTTGAGACATGTTATCACAGGCTTGGTTTGTAGCCTTCTAGATGGTGGAGACATTCTGCCTTTTAACAAGTTTGACACAGAGGCTAGTAGAGTATAGGTTTAGAAGAACCCTTGCGAATGTCTTTCAGCTGGAAAACTTTTTTTCCGTCGACGCTTCAAAGAGAAAGGGAAATGTCGTCATGAATGGGGATTCGGTTTCCGGCGAAAAATTAGTATTTAGCTATTAAGTATGTAGTAAGTGGCTGGGTCATTAATGCTGTTTCAAATTTGCCAAAATGGCAACAAACATTCTTGTAATCCCGTGTTACTTCTTAGTTCATATTATCCACATACCAATCACCAGTAAAACCAACAGGAATAAAACACTTAACATTAGAAAGGACTAGCGCAAAGACCCCCCCTGAAGGTTCTAGAAATAGGCAACTTAACTTTATAAATATTACATAACTCTAAATTCAGGCATGACATCTCCAAGGGTTCCAAAGAGGTATATATCTGGATTGTTATATAACATTTATGTCTTTACCCTGTGTGGATATTCTGAACATCAACACTGTTTTTCGTAAAGAAAAGTACAGCCCAAAGAAGCATTAGGGTATCTTTTGACCATTCAGCTGCAAAACATCACCTGTCTTCCATATCGTAGGCTACCATGTGCATAAAAAAACCAAGCATAGCACCCATTTGAGAAATTCATAATTTTAGATTCCAGACATTCTAACCATCAGGCACAGCCCTTCTCTGTCACAAAAGTTGCCCCACAACTTCTTCCTTCCTCCGCCATTTTTGACTGTTTCTTGTCTCTGTACCATGTCCTCCCACAACAAAGTGGCCTCAGCCCTTGAGACTGCTTTGCTATAGTCTATGACTGTACCTCATCTAATATATGTCTGCCCATTTATAGTCATGGATCATGCTTTCAGACTGTTAGATAGTGAGAGCAGACTGGATGACAGCATTTTCACCCCCCCCCCCCCCCCCAACAACATGTTAAAGATTGAATATATGACAAGGTGTCTCACCTATATCATAAACTCTTTACTTGTCAAAATGGAGATTTTGGAATCAGTAGGCCTAAATGATGGGCCTACATATTGTCCTGACAGACAGCACTCCCCAGTTGTGTACAAATACATCATTTATTATTATGCATCAATATATTTAATTTCAGTGCGTATCGTTTTTATGATTATCTTTTGATTGTTCTGTCTTACACTTGGTCTTGGCCAACAGGCAGAGAGCTGTTTGTTTCTTAAATAATCATATCCTGTGATTGATCTTCAGTGATTAGGCCTAAAATCTGCACACAATGTTATAGTGTTGCCCTCCATGTTTTATCTTGAGTTCAGTCTGCCAAAATTCAGGAAAAGGTAATCAGCATTGGGTCTCCATTTGAAATTTGCATTTGAAATCTACAAAATAGAAATCTCTTTTTCTGTGCCCATGACAGAACTGAATAAAAAACATTTGGTTATCACATTGTTCAATGGGCTGTATAATCTGATTAATAATTTTGCAATATTTGTTTACATTTTTCATTCTCTGAAGTCTGTTAGACTTAAGCAGGTACACCATCATATTATGAATTGATTGAAACTGTGACCACACATTGACGTTCAGTGAATTCAGTTAGTGGGAGCAGTCGCACGCCAAGCAAACGCTTACCCTAGCGGCAGAACTCTCCAAAGTTGACTACAGAGGACGGAGAGGACGAGTACTGAAGCCCTTACATTTGCTTTTGGGAGTCTAGCCAATACTATTAATCTCTGCATCAGTGATATTAATAACATATCCACTTTCATTCTCTTTCACAAACGGCGTGCCACAATGGCGTTTTCGAATATGCTTCAATCTGGCGTTATTGGAGAAATCAAGGGCAACTAGATCGTGTCCGCTTCTTTGGAATTCTCCACTTGAATCTCAGAATTTGCAGCAACGGTAACAGTTACCGAAGACACAACGCTAGACCTTGTGATGGCAAAACTGTACATCATTTTGTTGTTTGAGGCGCAGTTTGTATCCTGGATTTGTGGGCATTACACTGAAGGTAGGGTTTGGCTAAATCTATCACCCAACTTTTGGGTTTGTTTGCTTTTTATTCTGGGACCATATTGATCATTTCCACCGTGAACTTTTTAACGTATTTAAAATGGTTATAGGTTATACACTTATTGTTGCCTAATAGATATAGACCAAGTAAAGCTACGTGAATAGACAGCTTCAGATTGTGCAGTGGCGTATTCCGTGCAGTGGAGACATACCTCCATCACCACAGTAATAATGCTCGTATTAGAAGCAGCTGTGTTAAATTGATTTCACAATGAGAAGAAGAATTTAGAGGAGCATTAACTATTTCCTCTGGGGATATTCCACAGGATGGAGTGGAGTTAGAGCGTAGAATTTTGGCCATGTCAGGTTTTCAATCCTGTATCAGTGTATCTTGGACATCTAGTAGTTACTTTATTCAGGAGGGGTATGAATGAACGTAAATTTACAAAGATGTGTGCTGTGTTCTTCCACTGATATACAAATACTATTATTGTTGTGTTCTGGATAAAGATTAGGGGATCTACAATGCTTTCAAATTCATAACAGAAACAATGGGTCAAGTAATAGTGAAGACAAGTTTATAAGCCGAGTACCAGTTTTTCTGTTTGTGATGGGGCATGTCAGGGTTTGTCTGTCTCAACTCAAACCTGAAACTTATCTCAACAAAGAGCCCATAGAACCTTGCATGATGGCGTCAGTGGTATCACTGTTGCTGTTTAAAATAGTCTGATACCTGCAGTGTCAACTCTCCTCTCTCCTCTCCTATAATTAGACCCCGATTTGAACTATTCATCACAAGCAAATTACTAAGTGCTCAAAAACCACCTGTGGGGAAAACATAATTTAAACCCTCTTTAAATTTGGCACCTCAAATTAGCGTTCCACTACACCTGTTTTAAGTAGTCTAAAGTTAAAGCCTACCTAAGCGAAATTGAGATGGCTGATCACATTTCCACGATTTGTCACGTGGGTGCAATAAAGTACCATCAGCAATTTCATTGACATGTCATACTATAGAGGGATTCTGTTGCTCTCTCTGTGGTTGCTCCTTCTATTTAACAGAATATCCTCCACACGCTAGACACAGATGTATTTGAGTTGTATTTTTCCACTAGACTGTGTCATGAAGATGGGCTGTCAAGGTATTAGTTGTGGTTTACATTCTAAACACCCCTCAGCACAATAACGTAAGGTTTCAGGGTAATGGATCTGATAGACTTAAATTTGAAATCTGTTATTAATTAAATGTCCTGTGTCTGGATCCTGCCAACATTCTGTTCTGTTCTGTTTGCCATCATGGACTACTTCATATGTTGTGCTCCACTTTGGATGGTGTCCCATCCTTACATGCTTTCCAGGTAAAGTAAGCAGCACCCTATTAACAGCCTGCTTTGGATGTTTCGTATGAAGCAGGCTGCGTCATAGTCACAGTGTTTTACAGCCTCATCAGTGTTGGTTCGGCCAGCCCCAGTGACTATGTGGCCAGCCCCCCAGTTACCTCTGTGAGCTGGTGCGGAAAATGGAAAACTGGCAGGAGAATTGCCTGAGGGCAGTCAGTGCTTCAAGACAGTGGTGTGTCATACACAGTCACTCTGTTCAGACTAGTTCATGGCTCCGTACTACGCCCTGTCTGACTGCATAGCTGAGAACTCTTACAATTGAACTGAACATCAATCTAGACCTCCTCCTGATCTTCACCTTTTACAGAAGTTAAGTTTGGTTGTGCTACTTTTCTCTGAGCAATCCGGCTAATGCTAAATGTACGACAGAGCGGCTTTGTGAGGCTACAGTATACTTTCAGATACCACTAGTATGGATCTGTTCACATTGATTTGAGTATCATCAACACCAAGTGTTATCCTACTGTCAAGATAAACAGATAAATAGATTGTGAGGATGTTTTCATAAACACGCTCTGTCAACATGTGTGACAATGCTTTCTGAATATTAATATGTTGGCCTTGGCAGATGTGTTTAATCAAATCCAGAATGGAGCATAACATTGCAGTAGAAGGATCAAAACACAGCATTGTGCAACGTGCACTGTAACTATTGTGTCTTGGTATGTTTAATGGGGAAAGGGGGAATACCATTTCACTATCTCTGTCCGTTTTGAACTCCTTGTTTACTTGGCTTTAAATGTTGGCCTGGATTGTTCCCCTAAAGACCTTGTGCATGTCAAACTTGTCAAACAGTGAGTTCATATTACAGAACACATCTTTTTGCTGACTCTCAGCTTTCCTGTTCGCTCCCCACGTACACGTACCACAGTGATGGAAAATCCTGAATGTGATGACTCACCCAAAAAGCTAGTGAGAATCCCACTGGTAAAATGTAGCTGTAGAATGAAACAAGATCACTCTTAGAAGGTGGAAAAAATGACTATATAGAATGTATCATGGAAAGGAAAGGATATACCTTTATTTTCTCCTTTTACAAATCCCACTGTAGACAACTGATCAAGTCCTTGAGCAAGACACTGAACCCCTAATTGCTCCTGATGTGCAGTGTGCCATCAGTGAAAATGTAAAATGTGTATACATTGTACGTCGCACCTATGTAAGTCGCTTTGGATAAAAGCGTCTGCTAAATGACTAAATGTAAATGTGATCAGGCAGAAGACTAGGCTACATTCTCTCTACCAATAGCATATCTGGTAATTACTGGAATTAATCATGTCAAAAATACAGTACCTTTTATCTTTACACAGAGTATGTAAGTATTCAGAGCATGAATAAGCAGGACAAAGTGCCTTTGGGTTGCTGTGGTCTCTGGGAGCCCCTAATCACAAAACCAGGTGTTTGTAGTTTTTTCATCTATCAAGCCTACATCCTCTAAATGGGAGGGGGGGCAGCATGGGCTGCCAAAGAGTTGGTTTGGAACAATCTGTGACTTCACTAAGATCCTTCACTGGCCTCCATTTTCTGGTCTGTTAGTTGTAGCATGTCAGTTCAGCATATCGGAGTAGAATATTGGAGTTTTGCTTTCTAAAGCTTAATGCAGTGCTTCAGTTAAAGACCTTTACCACAACGGTGTTAAACCTTCAGACTTTCTGCACTACCCCCTTTCCCTACACCCTGTAGTCAGGTGGGTGAAAGACATGTTATAGTATAATTCATGTGTAACAGTTCCTCTCTGTGTCATTCAATAACCGCTGGTCAGTGCTGTGAGTAGTTTGTGGTTTCATGTTCTGCAGTGACGTCACACAGCAATAACAATGAGGTCCTGCATGAGGAGGAGGAGGAGACCTATTACACCCCCCGACTAGACTACAACAGTAAGTACAGTATATACTAACTGTCAATCTGTTCACTCCATCTCCATTATTACCATCTACTGCTGTTGTACTTACTACAACAGTAAGTACAGTATATACCAACTTCTCAATCTGTTCACTCCATCTCCATTATTAACATCTACTGCTGTTACTTCAGTAGCTACTATGCTATTACTGCTTAGTGTCCTACATCTAGTCCCCCTTTTAATTTTACTAAGCAGTATCGTGATACAAGATGTGTCGCTTCATCCAGACTCACCCTGTATCTCTGGGAGAATGACGGGAGTGTGTGTTGTCTGGCAGATCCCCGCTGGTGCCACACTCTGACTTTGCCGAATGGAGATGTATCCTGCTCCTCTCCGCGCCACAGGAACCACTACAGCTCCCTGGGTACACGCTGTGAGCTGTCCTGTGACCGTGGCTACAAGTTGGTGGGGCGCCTGTCGTTGCAGTGCATGGACAACCGTCGCTGGTCTGGGACAGCCCATTGTCGGAGTATGTGTTTTTTTTTTTGTTTGACGGATCAGCCCATTGTAAACTGAATCATTATTTGCTTTTTAAGTAGCCAGTAACATTGACATTGTAATATCATATTGAAATTGTCCTCTGTCTGTTGGTGACGGCTAGGGGTCCGTTGTCACGTGCTGCCTGTGATCCAGTATGGTACGTTCCACTGCTCGGACAGTGTGATGGTGGACTCCAGGTGTGAGTACCTCTGTCACCCAGGGTACCAGCTGGAGGGAGACCGTGTGCGCATATGCCAAACCGATGGGAGTTGGACTGGTGCTGAGCCTATCTGCGCAGGTACTTCCTCACACTGAAGAACTGGTTTAACATGATATGTAGGGTGCTTTTACAGCTGGAGAGACAAATGCAAACAAATTTGAATAACGAACTACAAGATCAGCACTGCATTCTCAGACCTGTCCTAAGACTTCTGATACTATAGTTTCTCCTACAACAACACTTACCGTATGGGTATCCTATTTTAATAATGTAAGTGTTCACTTACAGATAGATTGTGTATATCACACATTACACCCATGAACTATGGCTAGTGATAGTATCTCTAAGTAAGTGATAGTATCTCTCTAATCTCTTGTAAGCCATTGTTTTCATTTAGAACTTGCCCTACACATTAATCCACCTCTCCCTTGACCAGACCAAATATACTCCTCAAAGATTTTACGCTATGATTAAATAGTTGAAGACTAGTGTGGTGGAAATACTGACTTATGTATTGTTTTGTGCAGTTAATGAACCCTTTGGAACATATCCAGGGAAAAGCAAGCATGGTTTATGTTGGAGCCTTTTAAGATGTGTCAGGGAACAGTGTTCTAAGTGTTCACCCACACATATTTTGTTGAGATAGCCAGTGTGAAGCGCTTGGGTGCTTTCCCCACAGGATGTTTACCTTATTGGAGCCAACTTTTTTGCCATTTTTCTTCTCTTATACAAGAAAAAACCTGCTCTGAGTTTCTGCTTACAATTGCCTCTTTCCAGACCACGAGTCTCCAAAAATAAAGTGCCCCATGTCCAAGGTTAAGGTGGCGGAACCGGGAAAACTTACCGCTCGGGTGTCTTGGGATCGACCTCACACCTCGGACACCTCTGGCAAAACTGTTGAGTAAGGCCGGCCTAACAATACCATCTCATTAAAGCCAAATTCTGTGCCTGCTCTTCTCATTAAACTGATGCCTGTCTGATCCTTGCACAGCCTCATGCGTGTGGGCCCAGAGTCTGGATCCACACTCGCTGAGGGGATCCACATCGTCCGCTACCGAGTCTACGATCAGGCCCGCAACAGAGCTGCCTGCAAGTTTACGGTGCATGTGGAGGGTAAGTAGGGAAGATTCCGGTTGAGTTAGCTGGGAAAACAACCTGTTCACGGACACCAGTGATAATTATGTTATTCACTCAAGGCTTTTGTTTTGCAAGGTCTTTGTTTATATGTAAGAGCCGGGAGTGTGTGGCTTCGTAAACAGGGTTCGTCTGATTACCTTTGATCTTCAGTGCATTGGCCAGTAACTGGAGACTTTTTTTGGATGCCCTTAGAATGTGTAATTTGGATCTGTGTTGTCATGGTAATTGGAGTGTGGATCAAACCCAAAGAAAGACTGGTGTTTGTATCATAACACAAAGAAGCATTTTAGCAATGAAGCAAGTCTATTCTGGCATAAAACTACATGTGTGCTGAACACTGGTTTCACAGAAATGGTAGAAGCCTCTCTTCGAGATAGGCTAGTTAAATATTAACACTGCCGGTGTCTCCATCAATACAGTCAGGAAGTGTCCACCTCTCAAGCAACCTCTCCATGGTTACCTGACGTGCTCGTCCGACAAGAACAACTACGGTGCCACGTGCGAGTACCACTGCGACAGCGGCTACGAGAGGAGCGGTACCACCACCCGCGTGTGCCGCTTCGACCGCAGCTGGTCAGATGAGCTGCCACAGTGTGTGTGTGAGTGCCTGACAGCGCTAATGAACGCTGCCTCCCTCTGGCTTGAATTACTCATCATCCTCTGACATCGATGACTCACACGCTTATGCACACTCAGTCTGTAGGCAAACATGCTCTGTATAGCTAGGCAGATCTTGACCACCTGCAAACATTTACAGAAAGGGCTGTGGAGGGGAGAAAGGGAAAATTGGCAAACACATACAACTAGCTTGGCTGGTGGCATATCCAACCCCAGGTAGTCAATACTTCCATGGTTTTTTTTTTTCTGACACTGTTTCAAGAAAATAAATAAAATAAGCATTAAATATAACATGTTATTACAGTGCCTGGTCCACAACATATGACATATGCCATGTACACAGATTATGTGCTCTGCTGTTTTCTTGTTGTTTCACTCACTGTTTTATATGTGTTATGCTTTGTTTATGTGTGTGTTTGTGTGTGTGTGTCTGTGTGTGTGTGTGTGTGTTTGTGTGTCTGTGTGTTTCACAGTGATGCAGATCAAAACAGATGTGAAAACTGCAGCTGCATTGCTCGACCAGTTCCATGAGAAGAGGAGACTGCTGGTCGTATCCACTCCTAATGTTGCCAACCAGTACTACAAGCTCCAAAATATTATGATACAGGTAAGTCACTGATGCCTATTTACTGCATCTGACAATCAGTACTCCTTATAAAGGAACCTAAACCTCATGAAGTGAAATAATAGGAAGAACATGCAAGGCCCACCACCATTACTCCTGGCTGTGACTTAGAAAGGTATATTGTGCCTCCTTCAGGTTTGGCATTATCAGTGCATAGGCAAAACTGGTCTGACTGACCTCATTAGATAAGAGTACACACCTGTGGAGGTATGTGTGTAAGCGGTTCACTTCTCTCTCACAGTGGGTACTCCTTTCTTTGGTTTTGGACCATTGCTGTTAACACTTCTGGCTGTCCAACTGAAATCGTTTTGCCTTGTAGTTTAGAACACACCTCATCCATAAAGGGGCACTAGCTTGCTTCTTGTATCCCCATTGGGCTAGCTAGATAAGGCCCTGAAGCAAGAGTGTTGTTTACCCTACTCAGTTTGGACCATCTGAGTGGATTTCCTTCTCCGGCATTGTGCCCCTCTTGGTTTATTTTGTTTGTTTGCTGCAAGTTTCCCAGTTTTTGAACGGCCCGAGAGTTAGGGTTAGGAGGCGAGCTGAGTCCGCTATTGGTCACAGGAGATGCAGCTTGGGCTGGCCCAGGGCCTTGGATTTAAGATGGTGTCCCCTTGCAAATCCACGTAGCTTCTTACTGACTGACGGGTCTATTGCAAACATTTAAGTTAGGGACTTTGGTTCAGACTAGCCTTTGGTTATGAGCGTAGCTGCCGACTGGCTACCAAACACTATTGACACTTTCATACACATGGCCACTTCACTTACCCTAGACTTTTCTTCTTTTGGTAACTTTAGTATTTTGACATTAAACTATCTGCTGTCCGTTTTCCTTTGTGTGACCCACACAGAAAGCAGACTGCGGGCTGGATCTGCGTCGTGTGACTGTGATTGAGCTGCTGGGGGTGGAGCCTCGGCAGGTGGGGCGCATTAAGGGCCATTACCTGGACTCACAGGTCATCGAGGGCCTCAGGTAATGAACCCTTAACATGGAGGTCAGTGTGACATACAACAGGCATGGGCATGCAGTCGGATAGTCCGTCCTATCACCTTTTCCTAACCATTCTACCTCGGCATCGATGGAAAACATCATGAGGTTAAGGAAAGTTGTGAAGGAGAATTCATAAGGACTTAGGAAAAGACAACTGTGGTAATAAGAGAATCCGAGTGCCCTTACACTTGAGTCTATGTAAATATGCGAAGGCAGAAGTTATTGACGTGGGTCTTTAAAGGTTGCTGCCGTAAGGAATTGTGGAATGGCATTATCTCCTTTTTCATTCATAATGGATGGTCTAGTGTAGCCTATGCTAAAGGAGATAAGAAAGGAAACACTGAAGCGCCTTTCTTTAGCGTTTAGAGAATTTGGCCAGCTCTTATCATAGCTTGCACTTAGAAACCTCTGGGTCATTTCATTAGGCACCTCCCTGAGTAAAATCAAACCGCAGCCATGCATTGCTCACCAGTTTCCTTCCCAAATCCCATCAGTAATGTATGTTTATCATTGAGGGTCTCAGAGTAACAAAGTCCTGTAATTAACTGTAAGGGAAATAAAGTGACATAAAACAGACCTGTGCTGCTCATCGATGCCCCTCCATCTATTACAATTCCATTCAGATGCACATCTCTGTATAGTGAAAGCTTCATAAAAGAAAAGTGAATTTCTGCAATTTATTTGAAGTTCTGTGTTTCCTGTTAATTGAATTCATGATAACCACCACACACCATTTGCTAACAGGTAGTTCCTTCATAAGAACATAATCTCATTGAAAACCAAGTCGTCTTCAAGCGGTCACCTACTGTATTAGCAGTCAGTGATGTACAGTATGTGTTTGTCAGGCAAGCTCTGCACATCTCCACCTCGTATTTCACCATGGTGCTGGTGGATGAGTACGGCGTGGACCGGGAGCGCTTCATGAACCCCACCACCTCCATGGAACTCTACGCCTACATAGAGGACTACCTGCTCGAAGAGGAGGAGCGAGAGCGCCTGGAGATCGACAGGGACCTGTGCGAGTGAGGGCGACCTGCTGGGACCACCTGTTCCACGGCCAAGGGACCTCATGTCCTTCTGACAGAATGGGGGATGAGCTCTGACACCTGGGGGGTATTCGTCGTACGTGGTTTAGTGACAAACCTGGATAAGTTAACTCAGAGTAAGTGGTAAACCTCCTAATAGAATAGCCCTCTGACGTTGTTTTGCTAGGAGAATTAACCAATGGGGGTTCTTTTATTAGGAGGTTTACCACTTACTCTGAGTTAACTTATCCAGGTTTGTCACTAAACCACGTACGATGAATATCCCCCAGAACCATGCTGATGTAGCACAAATAGAGCAATGCAGACCAAGACCTTGGATGGGGGGAATTGGTGTTGTAGTAATGTCAAAAGCTCCTGTTTGCTTTTGTCTCTGTAGTGGTTACTGTTATAGCATATCATTGGTTTAAAAACCTGTATAAAACATACTGAAATAGTGAAATGCAGGTAGAATTGTCAAACCACAGTCATTAGTTTGGAAGAAAAACCAGTCAAACTTCATAGATTGTTAAAAGTTTATTATATTACTTTTGAGGTGAATGAAATTAGCTGACAAATTAAAAAAAAGGAGAGGAATGTGTACTAATAGAATGACATTAATGTCGAGTAACTGGTAGCCTGTTCAAGCAACAAAAAAAACTAATAAATGTAGAAACATAACATGATGAGAACATGTACTCTCTGTGTAGTTACTTTCTATGAGCGCAATCCCTTTTTCAGGCATTTCAGGTTTGCTTTGTACTTTGGCCATGTTAAAAGTTAAAAGCACGAATATGTATATACAAACACTATAACTAGAAATAAAATCTGCTACAACAGAATAAAATTCCTTCAACAGAAATATATATTATTTGTAAAGCTTAATTTTATAAAATATTTTACTTTGGCACTGTAGAACTCTGCATTACAAATTATAATCCCAGCTCTCATATGCAACACTCTTACTGACTGAAGGGACAGACTCATCACGAGCCTCTCTGCGGGGGAAGGCTGTCCTCATTTGCTCTTCCCCATGGAGGCGCGCAGGAGAAGAGTGCCCTCTGCCCACGAGTTGGGGTACTGCATGACGCGCTGCCACAGGCTCACCTCCTCTGGGGAAGACTCTGCTAGCCACTCCTCGTGGCCTGACTTCAGAGTGACTGCGGGATAAAAGGAACGGAAGAGCAACAAACACTCAAACACAGGCCTCAGATACAGAGACAGACTTACGCTCATGTGCAGTAGATACAGTCTACAGGGTTTGTTGACAGCATGACATCAGATGTACACAACATACAAAATTTAAATATATACTAATTTCAGTACAAAGGTGATGAAATCATATCACAAACGACAGTGAAATACCTTCAATTTCCTTCAAAAGGGTTCCCCAAAACCCATTAGCAACACAGTAAAAGCTGATAAATATCTAGCATTACAGTTATATTACATTTACATTTATAGCTTTCAAAACTTAAATGAACTGTGAGAAGCCAATGGAGTACTTACCTGTCCCTGTGCTCAGGCGCACGCCTCCCAGAAAGTCGTTGCTGGACAGCGCCTCCCGGTCCCACACGGTCAGCTCCAGACACATGGTCCTCAGCCGCTCCACACTCATGTCCTTGTAGATGAACGTGTGGTCGTAGTGTGGGTTCAGCGTCTTCTTCACCACCGGGGTCTTCTTCTTTGTGGATTTGTTTTTGGACGGCAGCAGATAACTATAAATAAATAAAAATAAAAATAAAAAATAAAAACAATTAGAAATATAGCTGCAAGCAGCGATGCGGATTCCTCCAAAGATTGCGAAACCAGGGGAAAATGTATATTCTTCACAATTTTGGAAAGAAGAGTAAAAGAAGGAAAGAATAGAGGAAAGAAGAGTGAAGAAGGGAAAGAAGAAAAGAAAGAAGTGTCTTGCTAAAGGACGCCTCGACAGGGAATTGAACTAACAACCTTCTGATCTCTAAACAACTTCTCTACCTACTGCACCACTGTCACCCATGTTCATATCTGAAAGATTTGCTGTCATATCACTTCACTTCCTGTTTGGCGGCTTTACTGCTGAATTTGAGTGGCTGTACCGGACAAACGGTTGTGAGGATCAAAATTCTATGAATGTTTTTTGTGAGGCTTGGTCTGAAGATCATCTCTAGTGATTTTGAAGAAGATTTGACAAAAATTGTAGGAGGACTAGGCTTTTCAAAGGTTTTTGAGAAAAGCGCAAATATCGGAAAATCTACATAACCGAAAATTGGCGCCATTGAAAGTTGAATTCGTCTTGATCCAAGGAATCCAATGGTACCTCATTTTTGAAAATCGATCAAATGGTTCAAAAGTTACAGTGTTAACAAAAGTCCAACTTTGACCCGTTGGTGGCGCTAGTGTGGTCTAGTGGGAGACATGAAACTTGGTGTGAGTGAAGAAGGGACTGTCCTTAATGAGTGTGCCAAATTTCAGAAAAAGTTACCATATGGGATTTGAGAAAAATTGTAGGAAGAGTAGGCTTTCAAAGCAGTTTGATAAAACCGGTAATAGCGTAAAATCTATACAACCGAAAATTGGCGCCATTGAACGTCGAATTCGTCTTGATCCAAGGAATCCAATGGTACCTCATTTTTGAAAATCGGTCAAACGGTTCAAAAGTTGTGTGTGTTAACAAAAGTCCAACTTTGACCCGTTGGTGGTGCTAGTGTGGTCTAGTTGGAGACATGAAACTTGTTGTGAGTAAAGAAGGGACTGTCCTTAATAAGTGTGCCAAATTTCAGAAAAAGTTACCATACGGTTCTAGGGGCTGCCATTGACTCCCATGGTACAAGAATAATAAAGCCTACAATAACAATAGGTTTCCTCCTGACGGAGGAATCCTAATTATTGGAAAAAAAAGAAATAATAGATATAATAGATTGATAAACATTGAATGTATTGTACAATAGCATCAACAGTTGAACTTCCAACCTTTTTACAAATGAGTCCGATGTGCCTCCTGCTTTCATGGCTGTTAGATTCTTGGCCCCTTTGATCAGGACATGCAGCTCTGCCCCTCCCTCTGTTTTTCCCCCCTTTCCTGCTGCAGGAAGAGAGCGAGAGATACAAAGTGCTCAGAACTCTGCTGCAGCAGAGAGACCAGAAACCTCTTTTTTTTTTACATTTTCAGAAAGCTCTAAAAACTTTAGAAAAGAAAAAAATCTTTATATTTCATAATTATACGTCAAGCCATGCAACAGTGTGAAACAATGACTAACAGCACATGATGTAATACCTTTAGACTTCCCTGCAGACAGCTTTTCGGCTGTGACATACATCAGGGAGATCACCAACTCCCCTTTGTATTGTGTGAATGAAGACTGCTGAGGAGAAGAGGGCACCTGCAGCAAACAGACCGGAGGATACGGCATTAACAGCCTACCAACGTTCACCCCACTGCAGAATGAGGGAACCTGGAGGTGGGCAGCCACACAGACTCAATATGCTGGCCTCATGCACTAGCCCTGTGATGGACAGAACAAACTGGCCCCTAGTGCTGGCCAGAGCCCTTAAACCCACTCTGCTGGCCTTCACAGGCATGGCCTGATGCCTGAGCCCAGTCTGGCTTCTGGGTTCATGAATTATGGATGCCTGGATTTTGGTGGGTTTGTATGTAATACAAGTAGTCACATTACTGAAGAGAGCTTGCAGGTCTTTATATTAAAACAAGACTGAGCCCTTTATATGTAAATAATCAACGAGTTCTTGTTATTGTGATGTGTTACAATGTTAATAATTAGTATGGATTGGGTGTGAACTCCTATTGTTTCAGTGTCTCTCACTAACACTAATTAATTACATGAATTCCTAATGTGCCACCTATGGGAGAGCCATTAAAAGCCACTAATGTGTGTGTCTGTGCCAGGTGCTCACCTTTCCCCTGAGGACCACACACTGCTGATGAGCGGAGTCGATGTCGTGACAGTCCAGCGGGACCTCCACCTCTCCCAGGAAGGCGTTACGGCCAAAGCGGTCGTAGTGCCAGACAGTGAGCTGGAGCGTGCGGGTGGTGACCTGAGAACGACTTATGGAGTACTGGAGAGAGAATGAGAGAGAGAGAGAAAGAGAGAAGGAGAGAGAAGAAATTCAATAAAAGAGAGAAATGGTGTCAAATACATGTTGACAACATTGCTGAATTAATTATTTTCTGGCTACAGTTGTCAATCAGAAGGCTTTTGCCTTTGTTCAGGCATGTGGTTCATAGCCCTTCATATCAAGCCACCACGTCCTGTTTGCTGGGTGGATTAACAAAAGGGCTGCCACAAAAATCAATATTTGTCTATTGGTCATGCCTGGTGATAACCCTGTACTTATCGTCAATTTCAACAGCGCTCCAGAAGCCTGCCAGAGGTCAGCTAATTGCCTGCTCCAACACGAGCCGTCATGCAGACCCAGTAATCAAGCGTTTATAATTACAGCCGGTCTACTGCATCGTGTCCTCAGTCGGTGGCAAATCACTGTATATTTAGTGCCTTGGTATACTTTAGAAATAAAAGCACAGTAAAATCTTGTCCACAGTAAGATGAACATATTTTTCATGGAGGCAATGAATACGATGCTATGCATGTGTGGAAAAATAAGTTCCCAGCAGGCAGTTACTATTTATATCTGCAAACCATCGTTCACTGAAAGAAAAACGAGCAGTGACTGGAAGTCCTTAATTTGGACATTTTTTTGAGGTTGCCGTTTAGTGGAGGTGTGATGGTGTGAGTTAGGCATCAGGAAAATATCGCTCTTCAGGCACCAGTACCTTCAGGGTCTCGTTGTAGACGGGGTTGATGGTGTTGCGCTTGACGACCGTCTTCTTCTTGCCCTGGCGAGACTTGTCTGGCAGGAGGTAGCACTTCACATACCTGCACAGACCGGGGTGTGAGACAGACATAATTTCCAAAAGGTGAGTGTGGAGAGAGTCTCAACAACCTACTGCTCCCAATTCTCATTCTCCACCCAAAACAGAACCACTCGTGTGTGTCTGGAATGGCTAAAAGTAGGACATTTGGTGCTGATCCAAAGAACCATACGAGAGAGAAAAAAAAAAGACTTATTTCTCTGGCAGAGTCCAAATGAACTTGCCTGCTGAGTGTAACCTTTTAAACAAGTTGGGGATATTTACAGAGGAAAGACAAATAGTACATAGTGACTTCACTAGAAGAGACTGCTTCAAATTATGCCACAGTCTGAAATACACAGAGAGGCAGCTACAGTCTTACATGCTGTAGGTTCAGTCCCCCAGAAGTACAAAAATGTGGTTATGGATCGAATATCTAGCAATACACATCAGTGACACCCCCACTGGTTCATTCACGTCCTATTCTGTGTTAGACACGGAACACGCCAGTAGGCGTAGGGGTGCTTATTCTATTCTATTTCCAATTCTGTGTTCAGTCCCCACTGCACAATAAGGGCTGCTGCCATTTGTGTTTTGCTGAGTGGGCCACTCACGGATTGCAGCGCGGTTTCGCCGCGTCAGCGTAGGCCAGCCCCCTGCATTCCTTCACCAGGATGGAGAGGGTCTGGCTGGGCTCCTGAAAGCCAATTGAGAACATTATGTCTCCGGTCACCTCCACACTGTCGTAATCTCCTGCCTCACTGTACACACTCATCATACTGCCCAGAGTGCTCTGTTGGGGGAAGCAACAACACCAGAAAACCACAATTACATTAATATTGAAGGACACACACACAAAAAAAAAACACTCTCCTGTCTGCAAAGGGCAAAACAATGAAACCATCACTACTTTTGTATCAACCTATGGCAAAATGATAAAAAATGAAATAGTCAACTCATGACTCTTTACAATAAGCACATGTGTCATTGGATGTGATTTTTAAATAATGTACAGAGAATCTGTATTTACTTTGGAACGGAGACTTGAGCCGCTATCACCCATTGTCTTTCTGTGGATATTCACCAGATTATCAATATCATCGTCTTCCTCATCGTCCTGTTTGTGTAACACACCAGACACAACACATTTGGAGCAGTCAAAAACAGTTCCGCATGAATACATTCAAACTAATATGCAAATATTAAATACAAACTGTAACATTTATGGATGGTCTGTTGTGGATGTGACGTGAATGTGATGAGAACAGCTAAAGCTCCTGACTGTTACGTTAAGGCCTGGTACAGACTTGCTCCTGTCCCCCATTGACCCCACTTTGGTACTGGCACCATCTCCACGCAGGTCTAGTGTTGACGTTGGCCGACAGCCTAAAAGATGCGGAAGAGGCCGGTGGTAATCAGATAATCTTTGTGATGGCATTCAGTGTGAAGGAGCAGGATCCAGGAAACTACCTGAGATTTTGTGCACCCGTCTGACGCTTTTCTTGAACAGGCCATCGACCTCCGGGTCCACCACTTCTGAGGACTGATTCAGCTGATGTGTCAAAGAGGCCTGAGGGAAAAAATACAAATGTTTCACAAATGACAGCAGTGTTACTTTAAATAAATCCACATTTGGAGGACAGAGCAGATGGAGGAAGGTAAAAGCTGGATGGCTGGATTGCATGATTCTTACTGTCTCTGATTCAGGGATGGGACTGGGGGACTTGCTGGATTTTGCAGGTGCTATGAGGCTGGACACTGTGGACGCTATGGACCCTGCAGGACTGTGCTGAGATGACTTGACACCTTTCCTGGTGGAGGAAAAACACAACACTATTGACATCTGAACGCGTGGCATGTGCGTTACCGCTCCACAGCAGCACAACCAGCTTCAGTCACAACTGATATATTCCGCTTTGTCCTTTAAAGCATTGCTGGTGACAGATGGACACCATCCTTAATTAATGGGCACAGCTGGGAGACCGGTGTTTTGGCCCCACACGCTCACCGGGGAAGCGCTGGAGTGCTGTGGGACGACTCGGTGCCGGTGTGGCTGCTGCCCAGACTGGACTTGTCTGTGGACTCTGTGTCGCTCCGCTGCCCCGCCTCCGGCTGCTCGGAGACGCCCGACAGCTGCCTGGAATTAGAGCAGCATTCATCATCCTGCATACATACTTATCAGTTTGCATCACACCACTGGCAGAGGTTTCATCCACAGTGATGGACAATAGAAATACTCATCCAGTATTCTACTCACTGGGACTCAAGCCTGTGATTACAGTTTTGTTCCATCATCTACAGACTGTTGCAAAATTATTCAAACATCATGGAATGCACCCCGCCGCCCCATTCCAGTATCCGTGTATGGAAACGCAACAAATTCTGAACTGGCATTCAAATGGGATTTGAATAAATGGAAAATGAACATGCATGCCACAGCGCCATACACAGTGCTTCTACACAGAGTGCTCTCTGGCTCTCACCCCTTGTTGGAGGCTCTGGGTCGTGGGACAGGAGCAGCTGGAGCAGCAGGAGCAGCTGGGCTGGGCTTTAAATCGGTACTGTTTAGAAGCAGCTCCCCAATAGTCTCTCGCTTCTTCACTAAAAACACAGTGGAATAGCTCTTCAGTTGAACCGAGTCATGATTGATTTTTATCTTGAGACATGAAACTTACACCATCAGCATTACAATGCAACTAATGTATATGTGTAAACAAATACTTATGTTACACTGTTTATTGTGTCATTTTACACCTAATTCAAAATGAGGTTTTCATTGGAACTAGTGAGACTCAGGGGAATTTTTTAAAGGAGAATCTGTTCCATTTACTGCATTCCACAGGAAGCAGTGAGAGCGGTTCACACCCTCCTGTTCGCCAGAAATCACATGGACTCTTCCTGTACTTACAGGGCGGGCGCTTCTTGAGGGAGGCTCGGACAATGTCGTGTCCTGAGGACGTGGAGAACCGGTTCACCTTCTGGTCGTAAAACCAGTCACCGGAGCACTTCTTCAGATCACTGGGAGAAGCACACGGCACTGGTCAAACAGTAAAACATTTACCCAGCATGGACCACCTCCTTTTCCATTGTAGTCTTAATTTTCCACTCTAAACTGGGACACTTTAGGGTCTCTTACAGTGGGGGTGGGTACTTACAAAACCTAATTTTAGGTTCACTTTTTGTTCACAACCTTTCATTGTAGTCAGGTTTTCCCCTGTAGAACCCACTAGATGTGCATGTACTGCTTCTGACGATACAATACAACTAGGAGTTGTGTGCAACAGAAACAATTGAAAGTTCATAAAGTTACATACAAGGCTAAATAAATATAAATATGATTCTCATTGAGTTATCTAACCCCAAAACTAAGCTGAGGGATAGGTAATGTGCCTGTGCTTAGCATGTCCTGATGAGAGTCTCAGAGGTTCTTATCCTACTAGATATAATCCCAGTTTGCTCAACAGCTGGTACCGTCACGTTTTTAAATACATCAAATGTAAGAGAGGCAATCTTACGCTTCTTTGGCACACACAGTGCACACCCAGGCTCCGTTGGGGTGCACCAGGCGACAGTTCCTGCAAACATGGTGTTTGCATACGCGACACTGGCTGGCAGTGCCAAAGAGTCTGCCCAGTGGCTCCTGGCACCGCCCGCAGCTGCGCTCGCTGTACTTGCCACTGCCACGCTTAGCGCCCCTCCTCTTCATGTCTAGCATCTCCAGCTTCATCTTCCTACAGCACAACCCAGGTTAAACTAAACGTTATCAATGTGTTTCTGTTGTCTTATCCTTCTCATCTAAAAGTGACAAATCCTTTTTTAAACAAAATTATGCAAGAGTCAAGAGACTCCACACTTCAAGAAATTCTCTGAATATGTGGCTATTAGACAGACCCTTCTAAACTAAAGGTTACCAATATCTGGTTTTGGGTAGGGGACCATTTCTTTAATTATGTTGCACTTGTCAATATAGATTTCTTCAAAACAATCAAAACGCCAAAAGATCACATAAAGGCTGCATAGTTTTTTGAAGAGCAAGTTGAGTTAACGGCTCCTGCATTAGTGCCCAAAGGGGGTGTCTCTTACCTGACCCTCTGCTCCTCAGCCCGCCTGAGCTCCTCATCTCTCTTCAGCACGTTCAGGATGAGCTCCCGCTCTGACTCGGTCAGAAACGCCACGTTCACCTCCAGCATCCTCAAGCGCTCACCCAGCTATCCTTACTAACACACACACACACACAGCACATTATCCTCTCAGCAAAACATCCTCTAAAATCATAAATCATCGGCACTAGAAAACTTTCGCCCCTAATCCGTCACATGATGAAGATCATTTACAACATACACCAAGTATGTCTACAAGTGTGATTCACATGTAAACAGGTTCTGCTGGTGTTGCCTGCATCTCCATATGTAAAGGAGAACTTTACATCTAGGGTCCGAAGGAGTGGCAAAGAATGGGTAGAGACAGCACTGGAGGGGAATACAGGGGCTGGAGTGACCTTTCCTTCTCTTTACCATGCAGGGAGGCCTCCATGCAGAGAGACTGCCGCTGCCAGCCAGCCAGGGGTTTGACACGCTGCCCTGCAGGGGCTGGGCAATTAAGATTGCAATGATAACAAAAACACAAGCCTTGAACAACATGCCCACAACAGCACTGACGTGTCAGGCAAAGGTTTGTTTCAACGAGAGGAATTAAAGCGCTCACATCCAAATCGTGTCTGGATATACAGTCAGATTAATGATTCAAACAGTTTAGGAGTGGTATTAAGTTACAGATTAATACAAAACACTGGGTGGATGAAATTAAATTTTAAGGCACAAACTTCGAGAGATGTATATACTGAATCAGAAATCGGAATTTGACCATTTTAGTTGATGATAGGATTACATTTGAATGACACCCTACCATTTTCCCATCAAATGTATAGCATTTTTTTCTTCCACTACTAGTGTCATAAATGGAAAGAGGTTAATGATTAATTTCCAAAAACATTCCAAACAAGAGGCAAGGGGAATGAAATATTGATCCAAGTTAGCCAACGCTAAATAATTGCTGAGGACTGACCTTCATGGCCAGCAAGTAAATGTCATAGTAAACTCTGCGTTATACCTAGTCTGAAAGATTCAAGAGAGGGCATGGGAATATCGCCATAGGCTGACCCCATTTCTGCTGTCAAGTAAATGGGCACAGCCAGAACGTTAAGACTGATGGTGGAGTTGGCTGTGCCCGCTCCCACAGGGCCAACCTGGCAGACGTTCTCAAGAGGGCGAACGGGGGGGAAGCAAAGACAACATGAGCTCAGCAGCATATCACTGGGTGCCACCCTCTAAGGATACACAGTCAAGGGTGGAGTGCCGTGTATAATTATTTATTCAGTGCTGATATTTCGTTGGAAGTGACAGCGTGACACGCACGGCGTCTACTTAGTACGCTGTCAAGACAGTGACTCAATCGTTTTTGCAGTAGACTATTTCGATTTGTGCGTGCGTTCTAGTCTTTTAAGACCACCACGCCAGTTAAAATCCTTATGGACACCACCCAAAAAGAGAACATATTTTTTAAAGAATAGTCTAACTAGAAAGTACTATGAATGTATGACCTGCTCGTTCACAGGGTTGCTGGCAGACCTGTTTAAATACAGTTTGTGGTTGAATAGGAGGTGAATGCCAACCCTGCAACCTGGCAACACACCACAACGGACCCCTGCCGCTGTCAAAACGTAATTCTTTCAATTTGTGGAAATATAACTGAAACAGTGACATTGTTAGGCTACAATGTTACCAGAGTGCGTCTTTAGTGAAATGAACAGCGTGCCACTAGCTTCAAACACTAGAAAGCAGAAAACAAGCAGAAATCGTTTGAATATGAAAAACAACACAGATTCCCTTCAACGCCGAGTTGCGTTGCCGACGAGACATCGAGGAAATATGAACAGTGATTTACATAACGTCAGTTTGATCACCTGGATAAAACTAACTAACCAGCTATGTTATTCAACAAGAAGCTAAAAATCGCATCAAAGATCATGCAAGTTTGGCTACCGATCATTTAAATTCATGACAAGAAATTGAAGTGCCGAACATCAGTAATCCACGCCTGCGCAAGTGAACTATTCTAACAATGATAACACCTGCCTAAACCCAAACCCTCATAAAATGTTTCCCCACTGTAAAAATTGTATCATCTCTGTGAGTTATTCCAAGTCGTTTTACTTACCAAAGCCTTTCAGGTAGTCCGTCTACCACTTACACACTCTCCCTCTTCCTGCGATGCCCACGAAAGCACAAGTCGTTAGAGCTACGCCAAAACAATCTCAATCCCGGAAGGTGGACAACTTCTTCCCCTAAGGATATCGTAGTTGTGCTATGCGCCATGAGGTTTTGTACCAGGTGTCAGTGATGAATGGATGAAACTTAATCCGCAAATTAATACCACCTTTTCGGTTAGATATTTCTTACGGAGGATTTACACAAACGTATTTAAATACATAGCCTACGCCCTACGTATTTAAAAGATACTTCTCCCAAATCTGTAACGAGTAGGCTATATTTGGAACACTTTTTACATTACCGTACAAAAACTACTGAAAACGTTATTTTTCATATATTTCTTTTGCTTCTCTACTTAAATAGAGATTATCAATAATATCTACATGAAGTTCATATTTTCCACAATTAGCTCATAAACACCAGTACTTAATTTAATTTAATTTAATTTAATTTAATTTAATAAAAAAGTATAAACATACAATATTGTATTTGTAAGTGTAGAACACATCTGACAGCGGTAATAACTTAATGAATCAGATGAATAGTGAGTTTGCTGCTGAATACTTTTCAGCATTTGTCACAAGGGTCTGCATTCTAAATCAAGCACTATATGATGAATATGTGGGGCATAGGACTTCACATTCTCAATATGCTTAATCTGAGTCCTCCATGACCTTCGAGCCAAGGCTGTCAATAGTTCAGCAATGCGGCTGGCTGTGTCCTCTGCCCAAGTCTTCCAAGCTAATCTGTCTCTGTTGGTCCCGCTGGGAGCATCTTGTGAAACCTGCGTCTCGTCGTCAACCTCAGCTCCGTTTTCTCTATCTGTGGCAGTAGCGTCTTGAAGCCTGGTATCCGTGCTGCACACTGGTGAGGTGACGTTTTGGTGGATGTGCAGGACTCCACCTGTGTCTCTCCTCAGCAGACGGCACGCCACAGCCCAGCTCGACTCGGAGCTGGGGATGAAGCCCAGATTCACGCGGTCGGCCAGGTCCTCCAGAGGGAGCTGTAGAAGATAAATGAGATGAAGTGTCCTCCATCCCCACAATGAGGCTATGATTTGCAATGTTTTTGAGGTCAGAAATGTGCCATAATACATTTTCAAGGTTGTCCTGAACAGAATCGAAGCAGACATCCAGCATTTGCAATGAAAATTAGGCTACTTTCCAAGATATTTCCTTGATGAAAATGACAAAGAACTGATTATGAAACATCCATCACCCATGTAGCCCAGGCCAGGCCAACTAATATTCTAAGGGAGACCTTCCCTTGCAACATCTACCATTAATGAAAACACTGCTTGGGTAAAATTACAGTGGAAAGAGCTTAAGAAGGGATAATTACCAACATCATTGACGTTCCTAAGGCTAAACTGGTGGAGCAGGTTGCAAGTAACAAAGAGTCTATGGATCCAATTCCTAAGGAGGACATATTGCCATGAAGTGTACTGTAAGTCCCTTTGTATAAACGCATCTATAACGTAAATTTAAAACAATGTATATTTATTTCATAATCAATATTGTTGACACCTACTTGTCTGTTATCTCCCTGGTGGACAGTGCAGCGCTCTGACACTTTGTTTAAATGCAGATTCCTCTTCAGAGCTTCCACTGCATCTGGGTTCCATTCACACGCATGGACGTGGGCGGCATCTGCATGCACCAGGTAGGGAAGTGTGAAATATCCGATACCTGTACAGTTGGGTGAGCACAACATGAAGTCAATGCAAACAAGGAAGTAGTTTTAAAACACGAAAGGCAATGCAAGCAGATTCAACATTTCAAGTGGATTACAGTACCTTTCAACACCATGTATCTTATAAGGTCTTACCTGCATACAGATCCACAACTGTTTCTCCACTGCAGTTGAATGAAGCTATCCTCAGTTTCTCAGTAATGTTTCCAAATGAGAACATACACTTGGTAATGTCAAACTCATACCTGAAGTATAAATCAGTTTAGGCAACTGTCAAGCAAAATTAATCTCTTACATGATTTGTAATACTATCACTTTAAGGTGACCTAGCCTTGTAGTCTGGAGACTCTAAATTGATTTTTAATTGGATTAGAGTCACTGAAAAAGTGGAATCTGAAGAATTACATTTTGGGTGACTGCATCAACATTTAATAAATCTCCACTGAATCTTTCCAGAGTCACAGATTTTTTAAATCAAAACACCTATTTTTAACGGGATTACTTCACCCTTGCTAATCTGTAAATTAGTTATAAAGAAGATCTGGGTCTCTTCCACTTCCAGGTTAAACCCCAATGCAAACTGACCTGAGATGTCTGTTAGAGACAGACAGAAAGTGACCTTGTACATGATCTGTAGTGTTGTCTGCTTAGTTTTTAACATCAAGTAATTAAGATAAATGTCTCATGTCGTAAAAAAAAAGAAGTTTTACCTTATTTTGTTATCTACGTGTGTAACATAGCTGCTGTCTCCCAGCAACAGGGTCACCAGTGGAGTCCTAAAACCATCCTTTGAGATCTGTTTAATTTGAGCTAGACGCTTTGCACCCAGTTCACGTGCAACTGTAGGCCACAACTCTGATCCTACAGTAAGCAAGATTTTGCAAAAAATTACACACAAGTCACAACAGAATCCAATTAACTACAAAAACAGACACAATATATCAAGAAAAACAATCTGTAGCCTACCTCTGAACATCAACTCACCCATTTTCTTCCAAGCAGGCAGAGTGAAGCAGTCCTCTCCGATAAGAACCAAATCACCATGGCAATGCCAGCTTTGGGGTAGGTCATTCTTTAGATCCTCATTCCAGCTCACTCCATGAGATGACAGTTGGTCCTGTAGAACCTCATCAAGTTTTTCACTAAATGACTTTGAGTTTTTCCTCTTGGAGAGCCGAGGGGCCTATAGTATTTCAGGAAATAAATCATAGAAACTGCATAGAATTACACCTTCATATTCTATAATTCCATACGCCTCTATAAATTGTATTAAATATAATTGCATCAACCCACCTGGATTTGTACAATTCCACACGTGCTACCATGGGCTACACTGGGTAGAAGAGTGGATAAATGAATATGTTGCAATGAGGATGGCAAGAGTGGTAAGGTGACAGTTCCGTCCGAATGCTTCTGTATGCTATATCTCGGGTCCAAGGCACCTTTCCTCTGCAGGTGTTTTCTACAGAGATGACACGGACAAAGTTGAATTCTGAGCAGGTTCTGTTAAGTCAGGTCACATCAAAGGCAATAACTGTAACGTTGTGTGTTTTATGTCTGGCATTGAGCTAACTTCTTGATATTCAAGTAGGCTAACCAGTCGTGTGTGCATATGCTACATGCAATGTACGTGTGGAAATTCGTCCTATTTGTTCTACTTGGTCAGAGAGGCATTAGGACTAGGACTAGGACATGCCTAGGACTCAGAACCATTGCAGTGCATTATCAGGTAAACGCTTCTAGAAAGTAAACCAACTGTGGTTAGCCTAGCCTACTGGCTAACTGCAGGGGGTGTGAACGTGCACTGACCGGTACAGCTGGGCGCCGCTTTGAGGAACTTTCAACGAAGGGACCATGTCCATTTTCTACTTTAAACTACATTTTAGAAACGTGCATATGATTAAACAGGCAAACATATTCCATTCTACCGACAGTTAGTCGTAGTAGTTGCGTAGCTGAGGTGGGAGGCTAAACACACCTTCTGTTGCCCCTAAACCCGGAACATAAACAGTGTTGCACACGTGGTTTGTATTTCGAAAACTTCAGGCCATTTGACATAATATGCTGCTTCTGCTTTTCTTCTCAGTTTCTTCTCTAAGTACGTTCACAATTTCATTTTTCTATTCAAGCTTTACTAGGCATTAATGGTCATAACGGGAAACGCGTGTTTAGAAAACATTATGAACATTGCAATTTTATTCACTAGGCGGAGACAATTTATATTTAGGCACTGGCAGTAGATGTATGGAGTACTTCAACGCATTTGGTAGAGGTATGCTAATAACGACGTCTCTACATAGTAGCAATAGCCTTAAATCGGACATAGACTAATTGCTAATTATGTCACAATTACACACGTTGCGATGTGCACAGACGGTAGTGAGACATATATTGTAGCAACCATACAAAACGTTACCTAAATTGGCTTCATATTCTTCTAATTCCACCGAGGATTATCTAATTTCATGATTGGCAGTCATGTGTTTGAAGTTGTTGAAGTAACTGTGCAAGTTAACAATAACATTGTAAAAGAGGTTTACTCCCAGATGAATTAATGTAGGGGAAAAGAACATTTAGTTCCCACATTCAACTCCAACATCAAGTACCTCATGAACTTCACCAAATCCCAACACACACAACAAACACTAGCCTGCTTAAAAAGTACATGTTCACAGGGAAGAGAGGGCTTTTAAGAAATTCATGAAATTATATATATCCTGTTCCACAACAGATAAATAACTTATGTAAGTCTCACTGGTGCAGACATAATGACAGAAAACAAAATGGCATGATGTCAGTGCTGTGTGGGCCTCTTTAGGTCCATAAGAAATCAACTTTTATGTAATACCATGGTATGAAAGTACAAATGTGTTATTCATGGAACATTTTCTTAAGCAAGTTTCAGTTTAGCAAAATATTGGTAAATATAGATGACACTCCTTGAATTGCTGCCCGTTTTTTCCATTATCAATATTTCTAATTTCTAATTGCATGTAGAGGTTTGCCAAATATTCAAGACTTTGGCCACCACATCCGCTCTGAAGGGATTCTAATGCAGCCTTGAAGACTGTTGCATTGTGAACAGTGAATTCTCATCAAGTTCTGGGCTCTTATATGTTAACGTATAGTATTCAGTAGAATCCAGGAGAAAAATGACATTCACTGATGATATTGAGTGGTATATAATATAACAGTGGACTATTAAGTATCTTACATTGTCAAGACACAGTTTTAATTAATTACGTCATTATCTAATTATATTATTTGTAATATATATATATATATATATATATATATAATGTGAGCTGGGAGAACCAATAACATCTCCTGAATTTAGTTTGATAGTTTAAGTTGAATATAACAATAAAGTGACACACCATAGGTAGGTAAAACACCTTCACTCTCACACCAGGAAGTCCATTTATGCATTTATTGTATGTGTGTGCCGATCAGTGAATGACTTCTCTTACAGAACATGAATGTTTTTTCTAGTCCTAGTCCCTCCATTGATTACATTTTAGTAAAAAAAAAAGTGACTTTTCCTAAGCGTAGCTGTGCAGCAGCATAACCCCAATCATGCTCCACAGATGAGGAGGTACGTGTTGAAACCTTTGGAGTTCACCAGTCCCTCTAGGTTGCAGGAAAAATGGCATATCTACATGGACCTTCTGGATCCTGTAGATGTCACTATAGAGCAGCGGACCCTGGCTAACTCAGTCACTAGGGGGGCATTTCAAGGGACAGAAATGCACAGAGCTGGGCTTATGCCTCCCATGAAACCTCTCAAGATGGGAGGCCTAGCCCTGGAATAAGGCGTAACATTCACTTCTAAAATAGGATAACGGGATAACCGGGGTGTTATGGTAGAAGACTGACCCAGTGGATGCCAAGATGAATATAAACAAGGACATTCAGTTATGATTTAAAAATTGTAACTGTTTTATTTTGAAAGCATCTTTCTTTCTGATGAAACTGTGTCGCACAAAAATGAAAGTGTGGTCCTTCTTTCACGAAGAAAGAAATGTGGTATTTCTTTTTAATAAAAAAAAAAGAAAAGAATGCCAATTAAATAAAAAACAGCAATGCAACATTTGTGGTATAGACTCAGATTTAAAAAAGCAATTTTGGTGCCACGTTAATCATTATTTAAGCATCAAATGGAAATGTATTCAATTAATTAATTAATTAATTAATTAAAAATAATTCAGGTTAAAAAGAAATGTGTGCATATTTGACATCTTTACAGCCCTGATAATGCAACTGATGCTGTTGTGCATGTTTTGTGTCTGTCTACATATATGTTACTGCTATGGTTTAGATTACAAACAACAAAAACACCAGCAACCTGCCATTCAAAAGTCCCCAGCTTGTCTGACTAAATGTAATTCAGTGCAGTTGTGTGTAGCACACAGGGGATACAATAAGCTGCAGTTTTTCAGCTCATCCTTGGCAGGCTCCGACAAGTCATAAATTACCCATGGTCTCCCAGAGAAGATTTAAATAGAAAGAATCCCTGGTGAAGATACAGAGATGGAGGTTAGGGCTTCCATATTACCAACCTCTTGTAGCTCCAGCCTTTGTGGGAGGACAGAAAGAGGAGGATGACTTCTTACCCCGCTCGTCCTGGCCCTCTGTAATCTATGGGGCGCCGTTTGTAAAATGTTGCACGTTCGAAAATCCTGCTCAGTTTTGCTACATTTAGCATTTTCATATGGAAAAAAAAGCACGACAATATTCAAATGTCACTTTTTCAAGCATTTAGAGAGAAATTCATGTAAATTCATGCGATGGCAGTAACACAAAGTTGTTAAATAATATAAATCTTTCATCTAAATGTTAATGTTAAATGTAAATGTTAAATATAAATGTAAATGTTAAATGTAAATGTTAAATATAAACGTAAATGTTCGATGTTATATATAAATGTTAAATATAAGTGTTAAATGTAAATGTTAAATGTAAATACAAATATCAAATGCTAAATGTAAATGTTAAATGTAAATGTTAAATGTAAATGTAAATGTAAATGTTAAATGTAAATGTTCAGTTTACATGTCAGACTTGACGACAGAACATTACAATATTTACGGTAATTCATAGCTTTCAGTAACACTACCAGGGATACCTTGCGGGCAAAAGCGAAGATGTCGACCAACAGTGGACATCGTCGAGCAGTGCAACCTACTCAATTACGATCGCCATCAAACACAGAACATACCACAATAGCCAGACAGAGATATCTAGAAATAAATTACATTTTGGGAACCTGTGATCCCTTTACTGCACCCGCTGATATTTGTATTTCTATAACGTCGTAGAAGTCCCTGCCTGAGCTCCAGTTTGGAGATATTTACATATATCTAATAGAAAATCCGTCCCCCTACACACCTCAAAAACTGAAAGCCTACCAAAAGCACAGATAGTAAATTAATTTTCAGAAGGGGATGGGTTCATAACGATGTCGTCTGGAAGGTGAAAACTAATAAACATCTTCATTATCAGAGCAAAGATGATTGCCATTTAATAGCTAGCTACCAGCTAGCGAGCTACATGTTGTTAGCTAGCAGCCTTTAGCCTACCCAACACTGTTCTTTATCATTTGACACAATTTCCTGGTTAACACAAGTACAACCACCTGGTCTGGTGAATGACAACTGAAAATATCTTCCCATGTATTTTCTACTGGCATTGTAGTATTACCAGTTGGATGACAAAATACAGTAGCCTAGCCTACTTGCTTAGGTACTTGTCGCAATCTCAGAGCAGAAACCGGGTAATCCAATTTTAATTGTGTTGATGCTTTGTTTCTTGACTTTATTTCTTGATCTATTCCCGTTTTAGGTAGTTATTCTGATAAATGAGGCGACCAAAACAGGGTTAATGCTTTTATTGCAAGCTCCAAAAATAAGGCTACTTTACTGCCCGCCTGAGAAAAGTTGACCCAGAAGACGTCTACAATCAGCTGGAAACAGCCGGGCTTGTCTCCTCGCCGATTTGAACAGCCAACCAAGCAACAACTGTCTGGCATTTTACTACCTATGTCAGACAATTTTAAAGCGGATATATTAAATAATCTTGAATGAAAGATGGTCAGTTCCTGTATAAATTCCAGTGGTAGACAGCTGTGGAGTGTATTTCTTGCCCGCAAGCTGGTAATTCTGACGTAACGTGAAAACTATGAAAGCCAATTACCGTAAATATTGTAAGGTTCAGTCTTCAAATCTGACATGTAGACTGAACATTTAACATTTACATTTAACATTTACATTTACATTTAACATTTACATTTAACATTCATATTTAACATTTACATTTAACACTTATATTTAACATTTTTATATAACATTGAACATTTACGTTTATATTTAACATTTACATTTACATTTATATTTAACATTTACATTTAGATGAAACATTTATATTATTCAACAACTTTGTGTTACTGCCAAACATTATCCTTACATGAATATCTCTCTAAATGTTTGAACAAGTGACATTTGAATATTGTTGTGCTTTTTCCCCCCATATGATAATGCTAAATGTACCAAAACTGAGCAGGGTTTTAGAACGTGCGACATTTTACAAACGGCTCCCCATAGTAATCATGCAATTTATCAGTGATGTTTCCGCTGACATCCACTGAGCGTGGATAATTATGTTCACTTTCGGGGGGCTCCACATGGCCGGTTGTATAGCTGGGAACATTTGCGTTGCATGATACAAGCTTTGACATACCGTCAAGCAAAGATAGGTGACTGAATTGTGATTTGATGACTTGCAGGTGGCAAAGGCTTTTAGGCTAGAGCATCATATTTAGAAGGATGGACTGTTACAATATCACATTGTTGCCAGTAACAAGACATTTTAATTATTTAATTATGTAGCTGTAAATATTTGTGCACGTCTTGGACAGAAATACTTTGGTCTGTAACAAACATTCGTGGTTGCTCACCGCCTTTGTTCTCGGTTTCTTTCATAAAAGCTACTAGCCCTTTAAGAAAAGACATTTCAATCTAGGCGTGTTTCCTCCTCCCATTGATTAGCAACGAGCCCAGTTCCCATCTAGTGGGGAGGTAAACCGCTCCCTACGAAATCTTTTTGTCGCAATTTGGTTGCATATTGATCTTCATAAACAAGATAATTAACGACGATGTAAAACATTTTTGGAATAAATAAGCGAAAAATCATAAATGTGCTAGAAGACTCTAAACCACGCTATTGGACCTGTACAGGACGGCTCATCGAAATGGCATGAATGTCAACCGGTCAAGGTCCACTCTTTTGATGCGAGTGTCAAGATTTACCAACGTGCGTTTACCCGAATAAAAACCTGCCTTACTCATCTAGGCAGCGAAACTGTGGTAAAAGCAGAGGTATTCTGGTAATGCCAGAATGGAAGATTTATGAGCACCGCCTGAATTGGCGCATTGGGAACAACTTTGATTTAGAAGGAAATATGGATTTCGTTGATCATCCAGGACCAGTTAGACTGAATAGTGTGACTCTAAAGTGCTACAGCAGAAACAATTGCACATTTTCTGAACGAGGATGGAAATTTGCTATTTGAAAGCTACGGAATTTGATGCCGTGTCGGTTTTACAGCCTTGGCTATAGGCTAGCGTCTGATGGTGAAGACAAGAAGCGATATTCTACAAGAGCATATCAATCGCAAGGCTCCTTGCAGGGAGGCATTTCCATATATTTGCGATATATCTGGACCATTTCGATTTGCAATGACTGTCACAAATTCACTTCTGATAGACATTTGATGATTGCTGTCAGCAAACAATTACCCCAGCGATACATAACGACTTGCTTTTAATGTTAATTGTTTCATCATAATAGACTAGCTCTGATCATTGTTCACCATGTCGGCTGTAATGATAGCCAAAAAGATTACCCGAAAATGGGAGAAGCTCCCGGGAAAGAACACTTTTTGCTGTGACGGCCGCGTTATGATGGCCCGACAGAAAGGCGTGTTTTACCTGACTCTATTCCTCATCGTTGGGACCTGCTCCCTGTTCTTTGCTTTTGAGTGAGTATACACTGATGCCACCAATGTGAATGGCGTTCATGATTCAAGAGAACATGTTGCGAAATGTACACGTTGTATAGAGGCAGCTATTGCAGTCATATGCGTATTCAACAAAGAAAATAATTAAACCACGTACGATGAATCAAAACAAAGAAGGCCCGGGCTGTGTCCTTTGTGCAGCCGCAGAATCCAATAGATGTTAGCATCAGCTGATGCTCTTAAGATGACAGGGAGGAGACCACGTAGGTTTAGTACCAGTTTGTTTCATCCAATTTTGCTTTTATTTTCCGTTCAAAGTTAAGCACTGTCATAACAGGCCTACTTGTCTAATGTTCACACGTGATCTTCAATTCTGCGCACCATCCACCTCTGGTTGGTTCATAGAGGTTTGTGGTTAATCATTAAACCCACGGTTTGTTCATGAGTATACTTGTTCACATCCTTATGAAATTGGACAATTCACTCATATGTCATGTTGGATATAGTCTTCTATTTATCTGGGTATTGAGAGTTTAACCTACGCTCCTGACCTGACCTATGTGCATAAGGTTTAAGTGATGTGAGAGGAAATTGATGGCGGATGTCACTGCTGACCCAGCCCTTAGATGTGTGAGGCTGTGGTGCTTGCTGGACAGCCTATGCAAAGACCTGATCTCTTAAAACCTCTATCCACACAACCATTAGTATACTTTGGAATTGTGGAGGTTCTGGATCAATGAAGGGTGAAGCCCTGACATCTTGAATGAAATTGATCCCTTTTCTAGACCAGAATGCATTGCATTTTATGATTGTTAGGTAGTTTCTCCTGCAACCTCATTTTTTTTCAATTTTTTTTTTTCTTTAGTGTTTTGTGTAAGAAGATAATCTCTTCCGAATTGTTATTTCTGTGGGACCTGTCTGCGACAAATGTATCAAGATGATTCAGCATCATTCAGATGAAAAGACAGGATGACTTCAGAACAGAGTATCTGGTCATCGTCCCATAATTCTGCTGTCTAGGGTGTCCTAACATTTAGTTTGTGATGTCAGAATCCTCTACTAAGGAAACAACGGTTACAGTAATAATAACATATAGACAAGTTTAATAAAACCACATTGCCAGCAGGCCTGGCCCAGCAGAAGCTGATGGCAAGAGGGTTGTTAGCATGCAACATTTATATTACAACCGCCCATAATTACGCCACATTGGAATAGGATAATTAACTTGGAGATCTGGCTGGCCAAACACACAAGTCATTTAAACCTTTACAGAGCCATTTTAGTCCTCTTTGAAATGTGGTATGTTAAGGTGAGGTGTGGAGAGATTTTGATGTGTTGGCCAGACTCAGCCTACACATGCTTTTTTCAGTAATGGATATAATACTCCTAAGACCGCTTTTGAAACAAAATGTTTTTGTTATTGTTTAATGGTGTATGGAGTAAGAAGAGATAAGACATTAAGTCAATTCCAGTATATATTGCCTGTGTAGCAGTTTAAGCTCCCATTTGATTTCCCCTAATGACACGATGCTTACATTATGCTTAAATTCGTCTTTAGTCTGTGTCGCTAATTGAGTTTATGTTCATGATCTGTGAAATTCCAGTTGGCAGACTTTTGGAAGAAATTAGTTTGAATTCAGGATTTGTTCTTTGTGTGAGCTGCAGTGTGGATGCAGTCTGTGATTTAGCTGAAAATTACATCTGAGAACAGAGAGGCAGTGTCCTTGTGGACGTGCTGGCCCACGTCCAAGAACAACTGGGTAGTCCTCTTATCGCTTGGCAATCAGTGGAAGATGGGCAGGGAGAAGCCTGCCCCTTTCTGGGGGCCGTTTATTCACATGGACGAACTAAACTGCTCATGACAAACAGATTACGCCTTAATTAGAAGCAGCATCTAAAATATCTCCCTACTGTCGGACTGGTTTAATGGATCTGAAGTGCTCCGTGGAGTAATAACCCATTGTGTGTGCTGTATATGTGTGGAATTTTTCTAGAATGGAAATGACCTGTCTACATATGCCCTTGGTATGCAGTCTGTGGTTGTTGCTCTGGTCCCTCTTGGTGGGCTGCAGTCACCTGCTTTGTGCAGCCGGTTCAGTTCAAGGCTATAGCTGCCTTACGGAAGGAGACCAGGGCCCTGCTCCCGAGATAAAGGAGGAGCCTGGGAGAAAAGGGCAGAGTGTCAGCCAGCCATGTGTCTCTCCCTCTAGTCAGTCTCGGTCTTGGGCTGTGGCTGACTGAGGCAGGCTGTGCATAGCACACAGTGAAAATGGTAAATTGAGATTGTTTGTGTGTGTGTCTTGACATTGATTAGATTAAAAGCACAGCAGTGGAAGATGGCCAATGACTGAGAGGCATCAGACCACTGTCTGACCGCTCCATCAAGTATAATTGTGCGTGTGTGTGCACACACACAGGTTTGTGTTGGCATTGTGAAATGAGGCTAGCGGATTTGCGCCGTGCTGACCTTGCAGACTGACTGCAGCCAAAGGAGAGGGTCCATGGTGTGTCCCAGGCCCGCCTCTATGTGCTGGTGGCCCCTTTAGGCCTGAGGACAGTAGGGCACGGAGACCCATGCTGTCTCCGGTCAGCAAGGACACTCTCTGGTAGTCTGCCGAATCAGAATTGCTTTCTAGTTTGATTTAACTATTCATGAGGCACACAGATTGAGAGGTAATAATGCTGTTTCAGTGTAATTTATTTCACAGCATTTCTCACTGACTATCAGGGTTGCACTCCTATTTCGTGTTCCTGAGTCGTTGCTGCTTCAGTTTCTCCTCAGTTGCACAGCATTGATTTTTTGGGGGGGAAATGCAATTTGTTTGCTGTCATCCTTTGGCTATAATTGCATCAGAGCGGTGATTTTGATTCAAATTTCCGTTTGCTGTCCTAATGTAATCCTAAATAAATGACCGACTATTGTGAATAGTGCCATCTGTGTGTTCGTGGAGAGGTCTTGATTCAGCCATAGCATTCGTTTCCACCATAACTCAGTCTTTCTCCGAGCACAGAAACATGTAAATTCTGTTATGAGCCTATTATCTTCCTCCCCAGTCCTAGTGATAAACCCATTGGTGTTTTGTGAGTTGCCATAGTGAGTTGTGGAACGGACTCATTACAGAGGCCGATTACTCTTGCCCACTGGGCAAAGGGATCTTGTTCAGCAGTAAGTCAGCACGACGGCTTTATTTTTTTCCGTTCTGTGATTTAGTGGGGAGGCTTCTGACAAGCACTTTTGTAGTTGTCGTGGATGGGCCGTTGTCATGCTGGTAGCTCAGCATGAATGGAGATCCACCAGGACAAGCGCCTCTGCCATCGGAAATTTCTGCCCCCCAGAGATCTGGGGGCGAAGCCAGGGTGAACACCGACAAAACGGCTTTCTAGCCTATGAGCATGCTTGGAAGTGCAAGGAAAACGGATGGTCTTGTTCTTTAAGGGTGATTAGCATTCGTTATTGCCACTGCTCTGCGCTGAAAACGACTCCCGGGTGGATGCTCGAGCGAGCGAGCCGGCGGAGGAACCGTACAAAGTCGGTGGTGGCAGAACAGAATGCCTAAGTAGTGGCACTACATAATTAATCTGTTTGGTGAATCACTCGGCTCTGAAATAGATGAATTTAGAATTAAGTATTCATTTAGACCGGGGAAGTAACAGTCTTGTCAGGTGTGGCAAATGCCAAGGCCCGTTTAGTACGATTTAGGCCTAGAATTTAAGGGGCAGTATCCTGTTAGGGCCGAAGGGGACGACCTAAGGAAACATGGAGAAGGACTATATTGAAAGAAGTAAAAGAACTAAGGAAGACCATGGAAGAGAAAGAACTAGTAGCAAAGGATAGGGAGAGGTGGAAGTCCATAGTGTTGGCCCTACACGCCACATAGGCGTATAGGATGATGATCTTGTTAGGGAGGGTGGCCTCTTACACTGAACTTTACAGGAGGATTGTCTTTGGAAGGGTGTTTGTGTGTTACATACCTTACCATACCATTTCAGGTTTGTGTATAATGGTGCGAAAATAATGAGATTAGTTTTAATCATACAGGCAGGGATGATTAAACATGATTTCATTCAATGAAAGCACTCTTCAAAGTGTTGTGTTGGGTGTATTTATAGACTGGCCTAAATGTCTGTAATTTTTTTTTTCTAGTGTTTTGTTGTATTATTTTTCAAAAGCCTTTCTAATGCTGTCAGGTTATTTTAGGCAAAGACCCAGACAGCTAAAAAAAATCAGGAGCTTTGTCCATTTCTAAGGCCCATTTCCACGAAGTCACTGGTCTGTACATTTGTAATATCTGTTATCGTGTAATTTCTGTGTACTTCATCAACTGTGTTTAGTCACACAAGCATAGAAGACCTGTGGGAGGTTAAGTATAAGTTAGGAAAGGGTCAGGAAGTACCAGTGTTGTAAAGCAATCATTTGACTGCGTTTTAGTGAGATTGCAAGTGGACCTCATTTCCAGAACCTGAAAAGCACACATTGAAATATGTCATTGTGTAATATCTGTTATCAGATATGAACATTGGCCCATGCAAATCTCCTTCCTACGTGCACTATAGATAGCTCTCCAAGTTCATAACAATCTAAGGATTACATCAGGTACCTTCCCATTGCAAAAGCAACACCTCCAGGCTCTTGGTGCTACCATATTGCTGTTTATACCTTTACTTTACTTCACTATTTATTGACAATTGGTTTACCAACCAACTATAGTCCATAATCATGATTTCCTACCCAATGCTACTGCAATAGACAAAGCAAAAGAGGGACATTCTTCCAAATGCCCGGGTTTTTTTAGACATCACGAACGCTTTTTAACTGTATCTAAGTTCAAACAGACGAAATACTGAAATTTGCTGCTTCTGTATGCCTGAAGTGAGAGACTCGTTGGTTTTGCCAAACTAGATATTTTGACACTCTCTCAGTGATGCTGATAACCATATTCAGACATGCTGTCCTTGAATCTGCTATCTTTCTTTGATTTGTTTTTCATTCTTGTGCTGATAACTGAGGTTATGAAATAGATTCAGTCTATCTTGTATTTAGTTGAAGAAAGAAAAAAGGAGAATGTATTACTATGGGCTAAATGCTGTACCCATAAAAGCATTAATAATACTTTAAGTCGTTTTTGGAGATATCCTTAAAACCTTGTCAGTCAGGATCAGGATTTGAAATTGTATTTGTGCCTATGCTTTTGTTAATGGTTAACCAGCTCAGCTGTTTATTTGATTATCTCTGCGTTTCCTCAGCAGCGTGGCAGCTTGCCAAAAAAGCAGAAGTCATTTAAATGTCCTTACAGTTTATGGAAGCACGTTTGTTGCTTTGGAAGGGCTGTTTTTGTACCAAGTTTGGCAACACGTGGTTATTTAACCGACCCACTTTTTGCACCAGTGCATTTAAGCAAAGGGAATGATAGGCAAATGCGCTCGTATTTGTTGAAAATAAGCTATCAGAGGAAGCAGCTCTCCCGGCCGTCATATCGAGTTAGACTCAATGCCCAAGACTACATGCTAGATTGTATGAATTGGTTGGCTTGCCCATTCGTATCTGAGGAGAGGAAATGTGTTAATAAGGTGTGGGTGTGAATGTCATCTCCTCTCATAACCTGCATCCTCCTCCTGTGGAGTGCCCATTCTGTGGAGAGCTATGGATAGACAATTATGGGTGATATTTTTTCTAGACTTTTATGTCCGCCCCCCCTCAGCCCCATGGACCGTGGTGTATTGTGAGTGGTTTGCAGCAGTATCAGCATCAGCTCGGGCCGCAGTTGCAGCCGTATTGATTGAGCTTGTTGTCAGGCTACCTCTGTCCACTCCCCTGCAATCTCCTCTCTCCCCATTTCCGACACAACCAAGGCAAACAAGATGGACGACTTAAAGCACGTGCTGTGGTTGTGCAAGTGATTTTCCTCTACTGTTTTGCTTGAGTGCTGTGTACGTGTGTGTGTGTGGGTGTGTGTGTGTGTGTGATTCTGTCTGTCATTGTGGCAGTAGGATAAATGCTGTAGATTAGTTGTAGATTGTGTTTCATTTCCATTAACCAACCTCTCTAGTTTGGCCCGTTTAACAGGACAACCCTGTAGTTCCATAAAACTGCACCTTAGTCAGCACACAATAGCCATCATACCATTATTACCACTATTGGTCAATGTTTACGTATTTTCTCAAAGTGAATAGCGAATTAAGGTTGGGTTATTTCCATGACAGGTTATAAAGTAAACATCTCCTTAATTGGCACCCCCTGCCAGAGTTCACCCATAGGGAGTACATAATGCTGTACTGAAATGATGAGTTCATAAATTTTCAGTCACTGACGCAGTAATTAACGCTTTAATTTTGGAACCCTCTCAACCATCGTCTCTCAGCCAAATTGATTAATCACACTCAAGGGTGAGACTTTCTCCCTGCCTTGCTCGCAAAGTCATTGGTAAGCGTCCCGGAAGCTCGCTGGTGTCTGATGGGAAATGATGATGTCTGAGGTGTGTAACACACACACACAAACGCGCGCACACACACACACTCTTACTCACACACACACACACATACACACCACACACACACACACCACACACACATACACACCACACACACACACACTCACATATGACAGTAGAAGGTTCAGGCTCAGGATATACTCATGCCTGATACACACACACACACACACACACACACACACACACACACACTCCTCTTCTTTGGAATTGATTGTTGCTCTGCTGCTGTTCTTGATGGAAAGAGCTCAGAGGCATTCCTGTCAGGCTGCTGTGACCAGTGGAAAGTTTTATCGACCGGATTCATAGTTCTAGTTTTTCCAACTGTGAGTGTGTATGTGTGTGAGAGAGCAGGAAATGGAAAGAGAAGGGGTTTAAAACTAGTCAAACCAGTCCAGCAAGCATGCCATCATGTCTCCGGTATGCTGATTCACTGGCCTGTATCTGTGTAAAATTCAGAACAGGTGCCATTCAGAACAACTATGCTCTTCTCAGGTCATCTTCTTGGAAATCTGTGCGATAATTATAGCTGGGTAATGTTCCTGATAACATTCTCTGTCTCTCTCTCTCTCTTCCTCTTACACTCACACACATATACACAGAGTATGTTGGCACTCTTCCAGTGGACATGACTAGGCTTCAAATCAGTAAGCCTAGGATATGTACTTTCCTTTTTTATTGGGTGGTGCAGACTACTACAATGTGATGTGGGGGGGGGGGGAGGGGGGCGTGACAGCTCATATGTCCAGCAGATATGAGAGAAGGCATTAGCCCCATCCTTTGCCTGCTTGTTGTCTGCCAGTCTGAAAATGAAATTTCCCCTCAGAGTTCATGAGATTTTCTGCTCAGCATTCACACAGGCCATCGGCAGCACAGCGTCGACAAGTAATCTTATTCTGAGGCCACCGCATCCTCTGGGGATATTGCTCATGCAAGGAGACACTGGCCACACCGATCCCTAATCCATACATCACATCGCATCACGAGTGCATATCACCGCCCCTCCCCCCCTCCAGTTCCCTTCCCTTTGGGATGGGTGGAGGAGAGAGAGAGAGAGAGAGAGAGAGAGAGAGAGAGAGAGAGAGAGAGAGAGAGAGAGAGAGAGAGAGAGAGAGAGAGAGACACACACACACAGAGAGAGAGACAGAGAGAGAGACAGAGAGAGAGAGAGAGAGAGAGAGAGAGAGAGAGAGAGAGAGAGAGAGAGACACACAGAGAGAGAGACAGAGAGAGAGACAGAGAGAGAGACAGAGAGAGAGACAGAGAGATAGAGACAGAGAGAGAGACAGAGAGAGAGAGAGAGAGGCCGTCTCCTCTATAAATAGTGCTTGCTTTAGTGCAGGGCTCCTGTGTAGTCTGCCGGTCTCCTGCAGCTTGCGCCTCCTCTGCCCGCCCTCCTCTTCCACGGAGAAGGAAATGCTTTTTTGAGTGTGCCGAGCGCTATGTGCAATTAATATGAACCCGATCAGATTCCAGCGAAAGAGTGTTAGCGGGTGGTGGTGGGTGGGTGGACAGTTGAGTACAGTAACCATAGAGTGTGCGGTTATTCCCCCCGGTAAGGCAGAGTGAATCATGGGGAAATGCGAAGACGCTCTCTCAGGCCAGCTGCAGCTGGCTCTTAGCTCGTCTTTATTAGTGACTCTCCTCCTGAAAAAAAGCACCTCTTGAGAAATAAAAAGGCAACTCATTGCTTCTCATTGTTGACTGAAGCCTTTTACTGGTGCATGCTGTTTAAAGGAGTTGTGTTTATTATGTCTGTACAGAGATTCAAGTGAATAGTTGTATACAGACTCCAAGACCCTTTTTGAGAGTCCTGTTGTGAGACCCTCTCTCTTGTGTTTCCCCTCCTGCAGGTGTCCTTACCTGGCGGTTCACCTCTCCCCTGCCATCCCCGTTTTCGCCATCATCCTCTTCCTCTTCGTCATAGCCATGCTGCTGAGGACCAGCTTCAGCGACCCGGGGGTCTTACCTCGAGCCCTTCCTGAGGAGGCCGCCTTCATCGAGATGGAGATCGGTGAGTCACTCCCTCAAGTGCCAAACCTCTGCCACACACACACACACACACACACACACACACACACACACACACACACACACACACACACACACACAACCTCTGCCTCGTAGCTGCTTTTGTGCACCTTATGTGGTGGGACTACGAGGCGGAAACATTTAAGAGAATTATACACCAAACCACTAGAACCACTCTATGACATTTTAATGCTAGGATTCCAGGGCCAGGTCCTTGAAATCTACCCTCGTCTACAGTTATGACTCATCCCCAATCTACACACAACCTTAATTTAGCCTAGCCCCGCTCTCTCTAGTCTTATAGGGAATTTAAATTCATCATCAGTCCAGCATCCTACTCCCTCTCTGGTCACCCCTGATGCCATCATTTGTAGACTCATAGGGGATGTCTGGAGGGACACAGGGCCCTGGCCAGATATCTCACAGTTCACACTCACCAGACCCAGCCACTGAAAACAGTGTTCATCTGAGAAACTGAGAATAAGGGGTCAAGTCAGTTTGAGGAGGATTATACTTAAACCCAGAGGGATGTAATTAGTAATCGCATTTTTGCAGGGTTGAATCTAGACCCAAGTGAACTCTATTCAGCTATTGAACCTAAAACAAATCTTCATCATCATCAAGACTGCTGATGTGTTCATGTCTGTGTGGCCTTGTGGTGATTTAAGGCTGGGTCAGTGTTCATCTGTAGGGTCGATAACTCATGCTTGGTGGTACTAAACCAGATAACTACAACATGTCTCAATCACTTTTTCCATCGCAATTCCAATACCCAAGCTATCAAGTAATAGATCAGTGTAATAGTCAGTGTGAACACTTTCATTTAAAAGTGGCGTGCTATTTTTCAAAAAAAAATTCAAATGAAAGAAGAGTAAAACTGCAGATTTCCTCATTGTTTTTAGATTCATGTGTATTGGTATTATGTTGTGCAGTTGTATAAGTGTATTTCTCTTCTTTCTTTAGCACAGTGCTGGGTGATTTGTGCTAAAGAGACAAGTTTGCCACAGAACACTGGAGGGCAAATACTGTCTCAGTTCTCTGCTCAGGCGGGTAGAAATGAAGCTCGTGTTTTGATTTTGTCAAGAGTTTTGCCCAAGTTTTCTAAAGTCTTCTAAATACTGCTGCTCCTCAAAACATGGCTAACCATGGCTGTGCAAACATAATCTACACAAAGATTGACATAATTTTGTCAACATTATTGCATGGCACATCCTGTCATTTGTAATCATGACAAGGAGGGACAATGCGTTTTATAATTTTAGGTAATCTGTCATAAAAACGTTATTGCAGTATATGTTGGTTATGTAATATGGCTATCTGACTGTTATGAACTAAGGTTATAGGGGCACCAGAAATCGATTTTAACATGATTTTATATAGTACACTGTAGTAGAACTGAGCAGAGCAGAATTTTCAGGAGTGTGGAAATTGCTCTTCAGAATTATTTTATTGTGTGCTACCAGTGAGACACAGACAGAATATAAAGCACTACATTACAGAGGCAATGGTTCTTATTTAACCTTAGTGATTGTTTCCATGATTCCTCATCCATGATTGCTTTCTCTATTATTCCTAATGTTGATGCATCTAAATTACGTCAGAATTGTCAGTGAGAATCAGGCATTGATGTCTAAATAGGCCATATATCAGTTTCATTCAATGATACATACCTTATAATCTTAATCTATAAACCTTATAAAATGATTTTAAAAGCAAGCTGAGTGATTTGTACTGTTGTGTGGTTTGAGTAGCCTTACATGAACCCACATAATCCCAACGCTTCGTGTCACAATGGTGGTACAGACAGACAAAAACAAGCACAAGCAGTGCACATGATACGCAGTGTAATCATCAACTTAAGCACACAGACACAGACACAGACACAGACACAGACACAGACACAGACACAGACACAGACACAGACACAGACACAGACACAGACACAGACACAGACACAGACACAGACACAGACACAGACACAGACACAGACACAGACACAGACACAGACACAGACACAGACACAGACACAGACACCAGCAAATGGTTGTCTGATGACCGTAGACCCCCCATCCCCAGCCTTGCTTACCCCACCCTTACCATGCTGTCAATGTTCCACTTCAGCCCTGCATGTGCGCGTGTGCCTGTGTCTGTATGTGTGGATAAGTGTGTGTGAGTGTTTGTAAGTGTGTGTGTGTGTGTGTGTGTGTGTGTGTGTGTCTTCATGCGTCCCTGTCTGTGTCGGTGTGATTTCGTGCCCTTTGTCCTTGACTCGCCCCTCCACTGGCAGTAGAGACAGGGGAAAATATCTTCATTTCAAAACAGAGAGTGAAGACAACACTGAAATCAGCCCGAACGCTTTATCCATTATGACAGCCAACAGGTTGATATGTAGATCACGACACTTACACACGTACAGTAAATCGTGGGTGGTCAGAGTGATTCCTGCTGGCAATTAAGCAGTTCAGGTCTGGCCCTTTGTTGCGCAATCTCTGTCATTAAACCTTTAAGCTGAATCCATTAATCATAACATAAATTGAAGATAAGGATTCCAATGCTTTTACTGCCTCGCCTGAGGCTCCGTTAGCACAGTGTGTGTGTGTGTGTGTGGGGGGGGGGGTGGGGGAGGGGTTGTATTTTTGCCCCCTGCTGCAAAGCAATCCAAGTGTGCCACTCCATTACGCAGTTTACAGGGCGTGTTGCAGTGCTCAGAAAAATGGTTCACTTTGAGTTATTTTCCTCTCACTCTTTTGGGACTCTTTTCTGTGTGTGTGTGTCTGTCTGTCTGTCTGTCTGTGTGTGTGTCTGTGTTAGTGTATCTGTCTGTGCCTGTGTGTGTGTGTGTGTGTGTGTGTGTGTGTTTGTTATCTTTATATGTGCATATTTATGTTTCTATGATTGTCTTTGAGGTTTAACATGTTATTCTTGGCTTGTCTTGGTTGCGATGAAGCATGGATTAGACTGAACACGGGCAGGAGAATTTCTCCTCAAACGAAGACACACGCCGACGGTGTACTGCTGGCGGCCAGTAGCTCGTCGCCGTGTGTTCTGCTGTCACTACAGCTAGTTAATGACCAGTTCCTTCAGGAATGCTAATAGGAGGAAGCGTCTTCCTGGAATACGTAATGGCTTCCTGGGGATAATGCTCCTTTTTTTCGGAGAGGGGAGAATACAAAGGAGCCAACATGGCAGGGCGTGACATCGATGCCACAGAAGGAAGCTCAGTCACACTCGGAAACCCTGAAGGATGTGTGCTTTTCATTCTTTGACCTCGGAATTCAGTTGGGGTCGAGGTGTGGCCACTCCTTAATCTCCTTTTAGTTTATTATTGGGTTGTTCAAGTTAAGCCTTTCCAAATTAAGAAGTACAGTACATTGTCGTTCTCTCATGTCTTTATCTGCGTTTTTATGACTTTTTTCTATCTCCTAAGTGAGTTATTATTACACTGCTGCCTTACTGACAGTAAAACTGACAGATTTGTTTGTTTTCCCCGCTAGAATAAAGGTTGTTAAACACGTGTGTTTCTAAGGGACTGCCAGGGCACAGTATGACAGGTGCTGCTGCCGTCCCTGTTTGTTCCAGAGTGGAAAGTCCACTCTTGGCTGAATACATTTTCCAGTAAAATCAATCATTAACATATTATTAACATAACGTAAGTCTTTTTTAACTTCATAAAAATCGAGACAGTAAGCCATGTGCAATTTGTGTAAACATACTGTTTAGTGATTTTAAATGATTTAAATCGAAATTGTTCCTTCTGTTTCTCTGGTTTGAAATGTGTTTGAAATATACAGTACATATTGGTAGACACCACCAGCACAAGTGACATGAAGGTGAGACCATGGGTGTCATGTGTAGATAACTAGCAATGCCGACAGTGCATACACAAATAACAAACAGCAATTAGAAATAGAGAAGAGCTCAAACTAAACTAATTTAAAGTGCAAAATATACACTATAAGTAAAATATGACATGTATGTATTTGCTGTAACCTATAAAAAATAAGATATAAAACAATATGATATGATGAAAAAGCAGATGAGATATTGCACTTGAGGATATTCAGCACATTTTGCAGCACATGAATTGCAGTGTCCCTATGTACCCTTATTAGTTCTGTTAGGGATATATACATACAATGGGGCAGTTGGCATGGAAACATCTGTGCCGTGTTCTATAAATGTAACTAGGTATTGTAGTACAGACAGTCACACAGGCCCCAAACAGTCAGTGTCAGTGTTCAGTGTTCAGTTCTCGAATGGCTCTGGGGTAGAAGCTGTTCTCCAGTCTGTTTGTCTGTGATATGATGGACCTGAAGTGTCTCCCAGAGGGCAGCAGGTCAAACAGATGATGTCCAGGGTGGGATGGGTCGTTCAATATGCTGGCTGCTCTACTGAGGCAGCGAGAGTAAGAACTGTATGTTGGCTGCTCTGCTGAAGCAGCTAAATAAGACCTCGGAGGAGGGCAATGAGCAGCTGATGATCTTCTGGGGCAGTATTGATGACCCTCTGAAGGGCTCCCCCTTCCTCTGCCGAGCAGCTGGCGCCCTACGCACAGAGTCAGTATGTCAGCACCCTCTGGACGAGCAGCAGCTGTGGGACACCAGCAGCTTCTCCTGCAGGTTGTTAGGATCCTCAGGAAGTGGAGTCCTTGCTGTGTCTTGTTGACACCTGCTGTGGTGTTGGTGGACTAGAAGAAATACCCCAAAAAGATGAGACCGGGACCCTTTCCACACAGTCCCCGTTAATGTATTATGGATCGGGGTCTGCACGGTTCCTCTGGAAGTCTATTATGAGTTGTTTTGTTTTTGAGGAGTTCAGGATGAGATTATTCTCTGAACATCATGCTGCCAGTCTTTGGACTTCATCCTTGTACTCTGTCACGTCTCCTCCTGAAAGAAGTCCAACCCCAGACGTGCCATCCGCGAACTTGATGATGGTTTTGGTTGGATGGTGGTGGGGGCACGGTCGTGTGTGTAGAGGGCGTAGAGAGGGGGGCCCGACACACAACCCTGTGGGGCGCCGGTGCTGAGTGTAAAGGTGGAGGAGAGGTGGGGGCCTCGTCTAACAGTCCGTCTGGGGGCCGGTAGTCAGACAGTCCTTGATCCAGTGCCAGGTGGGTTGGGAAAGTCACACAGTAGACTTTACTGTACAACACTACTTTATATGCCCGACATATCCTGACATGGTGAATCATATTAAGCTAAGTCCTTGGTGTTTGAGCCATAAGTAACGACATAAATAACAGTGCAAATAGTCAAGCGGGCTGAGATAACAGATCATCGTAAATAAGCAGACAGCCCGTGTCGTGGCCATGTCACGTCTGCGGTGACATTCCCAAGGTCCCCGCCGATGATTTAAGACCGCGACTTCACATGTGCTGCTCCCATTCTGGTCTGTGGTGGAACATGGCTTAGTCTTGACCACATATGAAGAGATGAGGCCAACAAACACACACACACACACCCATACACATACACACACACACACACACACACACACACACACACACACACACACACACACACACACACACACACACCCACACCCATGGATCAACAGTAACAAAGATACACCCAAATATGCATATACATATAAGCACATGTTGTGATTTTTTTTTTTGTTATATCTTGCCAAGTGAACATTCATGGTTAAGTTGTTGTAAATCTCGGTTTGGTTTGAATATTTCAGTAGATGCTGAACTGATAAAAACAGACCAGCCTGCCCTCACCAGGAATGACATGGAATAACAGTGGTTGATTTCTGTCACTGTGGTTTCAAGGGCCTTTTGAATGTATGGGTGTTGTCTTTTGAAGCTAAGCAACGAAGCATCCAGATTTCATGTTCTTCTCCTTTCCTCCACTCCACAGAGGCGGCCAATGGGAACGTCCCCGCGGGACAGCGCCCCCCTCCGCGGATCAGGAACGTGCAGATCAACAACCAGATAGTGAAGCTGAAGTACTGCTACACCTGCAAGATCTTCCGCCCACCCAGAGCCTCCCACTGCAGCATTTGTGACAACTGTGTGGGTGAGTGAGTAGGTGGTGTGTGTGTGTGTGTGTGTGTGTGTGTGTGTTAGGTGGCCATCTTTTCCACACCCATGTACTGTATATTCCCACTTGGACATGCTAGCACCTAATTGAACACAACATACTCACACTACACACACTACACACATACACACACTACACACATACACATACACACACACACAAACACTTCCTATCAAAAGTCACAACATTAGGCTACTGTATCTACAGTTGTTCTCCATCAGACATGAACTGAATTGAGTTATTTGTCAGCATACCTCTAACTCATCTCACTTATTTAGATCTGTAGTGTTAAATGAGGGCTGACGCACTGTGTTTACTTGCAGGAAGTAGTCTAGCACAGGTTAAACAGCTCAGGGGTAGGCCCTGTATTATTATATTGCTTTTTATGTACACAACCATTTCACTGGATTTTTCTCAGTAATAACCGTAATTTGGTTAGGGATGACTCAAATATGACCATAGCGGTGACACACACATACTTGTATCCGTGCATGCACACACACACACACACCCACACACATCCTTGTATCCGTGCATGCACACACACACACACACACCCACACACATGCTTGTATCCGTGCATACACACACACACACACACACACTCACCCACACACATGCTTGCATCCGTGCACACACACACACACACACACACACACACACACAGACCCTGAGTGGTTTGAGGAGATTAGAGAGCACAGAGGAGCCTCAGTATCAGCCTCTCTGCCCAGTCACTGCGAACACAAAGCCGTCTGTCAGAGTCCTGTGCACCTGCTGCAGTCTGTCTTTGACACACACACACACACACACACGTGCACACACACACACGTGCACACACAGACACGCACACACAGACACACAGACACACACAGACACACACACACACCCACAGACACACACACACACCCACAGACACACACACACAAACACACATACACACACACATACACACGCACAGATGCAAACACGGATAGACACACACACAGCGTGATGCACTCGGCTGGTTTGTCATGAGCAAAATGTCTCAGATCCGCTCCTGTCTGTGGTCGCATGAGAACATGCAGCGATGAAACAGTAGCTGCCCAGCCAACGCACAAACACAGACGCACTGTGTCGCTTCCCTTCGCTCGCTCCGTTCCTGTTCCCTTCACTAAATGAGCCGAGTGGGCGGATTGAACTTGCTTCCATACGTTTCTTCTGTCTGCTGGCAGCGCTCAGAGCTGGCTGCCCCATAAATGTTTATCGGTCTCATTATGTTCCCGGTTGGAAGGTTCCTGTGTTCCAGAACTAACATGTCTGCTCTCTCTTCCCCAGACCGCTTCGACCACCACTGTCCCTGGGTGGGGAACTGTGTGGGGAAGAGGAACTACCGCTACTTCTACATGTTCACACTCTCACTGTCCCTGCTCACCATCTACATCTTCGCCTTTGACATCGTCCATGTGGTGCTACGTAAGTGCAGCTAAAGGATAGGGAGGGTTTGGATTGAATGACATTTGTAACGAACAGTGTTTTAGTGTGTTTTTAGTGTGTGACTGTGTGTGTGTGTGTGTCTGTGTGTGTGTGTGTGTGTGTGTGGTGTGTGGTGTGTGTGTGTGTGTGACCACCCATGTATGCATAGCAGAGGGTGTTCCTGTATACTGTTCTGCTATTCTGAACTGTGTAAACACTAGCTTGTCGTGCCACATATTCATGGCATAATCCCCCCTCCCCCCTCCCCCCCCCCACCTTCAGGCTCCGTGGACTCTGGGTTTGTGAACACGCTGAAGGAGACCCCCGGAACATATCCTTTCAAACCAAGTCTGACAGGAAAGCACTCCCTCGGGACGCCAAACCAGCCAAGAAATTGAAAGTGTTTGACACTGGCTCTGACACACTTTTTAATCTGATTTAACATTTTTGCTTTGCCGACAGGCAGGTTTGACTCACTCCAAATGTTAGCTGCTGACAGACGTAGCCCAAGCAGGATGTTGCACTTTATGTTGTTTAGAAATTCCAAGAATGTCTCTTTTGTTTGACTAAGTCAGTCAAAACTAAGCAATGGCAGAGTGTAATCGTTGGCATCATCACTGTGGAATGTCAGGATAGTTTCAAATGGGGAATAACTTTAGGAATGTGTACACTGATGTATACTTTATGTATGCACATGACAACAGGACTCTCCTGCTTGCTCAGGCAACATTCACCAATAGGAACATTTACATTTTAGACACCTTGTCACCTATGTGTGATTATGAGTAAAATGCATCAAACGTTCACAGCAGTCTCATGTAATACTTACTGTCAGTGAGTTCAGTCCACGTTAGTCAGTGAGAACAAATAACAAAAAGATAATGTAAAGAAACTACTTAAATTGGCTATATGCTGGTGACAGGATATATGTAATACAATACAGACAACTACCATTGGCTGAAAGCCTCCTTCAGGACTTTGTTTTGGTGGTTGTGCATTGGTAACTGTTGAAGCTGGAAGTTGTTGAGTTGTTGAGCCTTGACTCAGTGTCACTGTGCTGGAGGTAGTGGTGTGTTTCTTCACCCTCTGGTCCGTGGTCGGGCTGACTGGCTTCCACACCTACCTGATCTCCCTCAACCAGACCACCAATGAGGACGTGAGTGTTCTTCATCTTCTTTCTCCTCCTCTTTCTCTTTCTGTCTGTGTCTCTCTTTCTCAACCCCAGTGACTCTCTGTGGTCAGTTATATGTCTGTGTGTATGTGTGTGGTCTAGGCTAACTTCCACACCAGCCTCATAGCTACACTCATCAAAGAACTATTAGTTACTGTGGCAACCGTACTGTCAAGAGTGGGCTGTATTAAGTAATGAAAGGTTGTGTGTTGACAACTTAACACAACTGCCTCAAACTGTGTGTCTCCCTCCCTCCCCTTACTTCTTCTTCAGGATTCAAACTGAGTGTGCTATAACTGGCAAGATAAAAATTAGCCAGTGATCACTAAAGGGATGGAAGATGTTTGGGCTTAATGATTTATTTATCAATGTTATATTTCCCATCTAGTCTTTTTTACTTGGTTGGCAGCTCCCCTCTCAGATCAGGACAGGGCAGACTGGTCACAGTGTCACAGCTGGAAGCCGAGGGGCGGGCAGCCAGAGCAGCTATGGCTGTTATTAGACTTATTTTATACCCTTCAGGGCTGGCTCAGCTGCTGAGCACACACACACACACACACACACACACACACACACACACACACACACACACACACACACACACATTGGCACACACACTCACAAATACACATACACACATGAGCACATACACACACACACACACACACACACACACACCCTTTTCCAGACAAGGTGGTGTGATATGAAACGACAGGGGTCATGGAGAGAGTATTTCCATTAAGTTTTGCATACTGCTGTTATCAGGCGCTGCATTAAAATGGTCTCTGCATTGAAAACAAAAAAACTGCTCTTAGTATTGCCGAAGTTGGAGTGCAGTGAAGCACAAAGTTACCCCAGAATTGGCCATTTTATTCGATTAGTCTCTGTATGCATCCATTAAGCCTCTTTGGCAGCTGAGACAACATGAACATGTGGATTTGCTTAAAATGGCAGTTAATCTCCCATCTGCATTACCTTCTAATATAGTCTTCCATCATGCCTTCTAGAATGTGTTCCATCCAAGAAAATAATCCCTTGTGTTGGTATATTAGAGTGCTTAATTCCTGGTCCGAGTTTGTGTTTGGTATGCAGATGGATTCTGTCTTTATTAAAACGTCCATCTGCTGATTCAGGCATTAGACTGACTGCCAAGGGACTGATGTAGCTCTACTGAGGACAGCCTTGACCATTCCTTGCTGTGTGTGTGATCCTTAAGGAAAAAAAGCATGTTTAGTCCCTCACCATGTCTTTTTAGTAGGTCAAGTGCTGCCCTGGAGGAACATGGGCTGAGAAAGAAATGGTGCTTTTAAATAAGGTATAAGTGCTGGAGAAGTCTTTTCATCGAGCTGCAGTTTGAGTCATTTGGTGAAAGTGAAAGCAACCAGGCAGAGATGGAAAGGGAGTGAGGGAGAGAAGGACAGAGAGGGAGAGAGATGGAGGGAGAAAGAAAGAGAGAGAGCAAAGGAAACGGCGGAAGATTGATAGTGAAAGTTTGTGTTGGGCTCAGGGTAAAGCTGCCAAAATCCAGGGTGGATTTAATCTCTGTCCTACTTTCAGGGCTCGGTAACACAAGGCTGCTTTTACTTTGCACAGATCAAAGGATCGTGGTCGGGGAAGAACAGGGTGCAGAACCCTTACAGTCACAAGAACATCCTTAAGAACTGCTGTGAGGTCCTGTGCGGCCCACCCTATCCCAGGTATGGACCAGTTCTTATCTTATCTTACTTTCTTATCTTGATATTTCTATCTTGTCTCTCCTTGTTCTCCTCTCTCTCTCTCTCTCTCTCTCTCTCTCTCTCTCTCTCTCTCTCTCTCTCTCTCTCTCTCTTTCTCTGTGTCTCTACTCATACTCCATTCCACGGTGGATATTTCCTGCATGTTAGACCTGTGGCTGATCTGGAGTGGTGGTGTATACTGTGTTTGTAGTGTGCTGGACAGGAGAGGGATGATACCAGAGGACTCGCCAGCTCTGGCCCCAACTGACACTCCCGCCGCCTCCACGGCTGTCAACAAGAGCGTCAACCTTGTGACACAGACCACAGTAAGCCAACTGGAACACACACGCACGCACACGCACACACACGCACATGCCCACACACTAACACAAAGACACACACAAACAAACAAACGTACTCGCTCTCTCCTTCTCTCTCTCTCTCCTTCTCTCTATCTCTCTCTCTCTCACACACTGTTCACAAAGCAAGACCGTCTGTGTGTCTGGCACACAAGCCACTGCAAGCTGCCAGGGCAGGCGGATGTAGTACAGTGAGCATACACGAAACGAAAGGCCAAAATCAATTACAGGAGGATGGGTCCTGGGAGGAGAGAGATAAAGAAGAGAGAGAGAGGAAGAGCGAGAGAGGGAGGAAGAGAGGGGTGACCAGTGGTCAGTAATAGACAATGGATTAATTTATTGGTTGCTCTTTTCCTGATTATGTGCAAATGCACTTGGCAGGACACTGTAGTCTTTCATATTTTTAATATTCTGCTCTTGACATTTTTATTAAATCCTTTCCAGTGATAATGTAGTTTTTGTTTATAGTAATGTATTTTTTAAAACAACAAATAACACTTTCTGAAGACCTTTTTGTTTTTTTATCTTTTTTTTTGGTATTCCAGAGAAGTTAAGTGTTGGCATTTTCGCTTGGTTGCCTTGCTTCACACAGACAAATAAGGGATGAGTTAGTGGTATAATTCATATAGACTAAAGGTCTGATAATATGGATCACTGCGTCCATATTTTTGATAACCTTTTGAGGCTGACATTAGGCGAGGAGACGAGAAAATCTGTACAGAGAAAAAAAATAGAAACCATGACAAGCAAAGTAAATGTAGAATATCCTGGAAATATTTGTCATGGGCCTCAAATAATTGTATTTTCAATATTGTAACAGTTAACAGTGTTCTGTGATAATGGTTCTTATTTGTTCAGTGTTTGTTCTTTATAAATAAATATATTATTTCTGCAGAAAACCACGGCACCGCTGATTCCTAACGAACACACTCCTGACGATGCGAAGCCCAGCATCGCCGCTTTGCCCGAGAAGAGCCACTCACCCAAAGAGGAGAAGCCACCGTCCCCTGGCACGCCCCCAAAGTCCCCTGACCCCACGCCCCCAAAGTCCCCTGACCCCACGCCCTCAAAGTCCCCTGACACGCCCTCAAAGTCCCCTGACACGCCCTCAAAGTCCCCCACTGATGTCAAATTCCCTGATGGTTCCAAGGAAATGAGCCAGAAGTTGTAGGAGAAGCTTATTGGAGATTCGTCTCAGAGTTTTTTTTCTCCACTTTGAAATGCACTGGGCATTTTTAAGCCTAGACTTAAGCTCAGATCTCCCTGGTCTAAACCTCAGCCCTGGACCCTGGACTCAAAGTAGGGACTGTGTGTTTTGTGCTGGTTGAGAGGCCTCCTGAGACATCTTCTGTCGTCCACTGAGCATGGATGAAAGCCTCTGCCAATTTGGGTTCAGCGGACTGTTCCAGGATCAGAAGAGCCCAGTCTGTGGCGAAGGCTTCAGAACTACTGTCTTTCCTTTTGAACATTGCATGAAAAGAAAAATTATACAACAAGCGAATGATGGGGTATCGGTGAACTCCCTTTGAAATGGCTGATTGTTCTCCATGAGCTGATTGTTAACTGCTGGCTGTGTGTGTGTGTGTGTGGTTTTTTTTTTTCTTTTTTAAATTTTGTATGGCTTTGAAATTGCCATCAGTTGGTGTTTCCTTTTTTTCCAAATCAACTGATCTTCCAATGTGAATATCCGCCCTCTGCAATTGTATCCAGTGCAATTGAAATAGATAGTGCTCCCCCTGGTGGACATGTGCATACACATCAGAACATGCTTCAGAATCAGCTCTCTCCTATTCTGCTAACAGCACCTGACTGTCCCTATGCAATACCTACAGGCACTAGAACTTTTTGGTTGAGATGGTGGGGCGACACAGCTGTCAAATATGTAGATTTGTCTGAACTGCAAACCTTAAAGTTGCTTATAGACTTTTGGTGGACTGATGGCGGGTGACGGCGGGGGTGGTAGACTGAGCAGGAAGATAATATTGACGCTAGGATCTGTATGGCAACTCCATATGTATAGAGGTCTTCAAACTCAAATTATGCTGCCAAAATACTGAACTGGAAAAGCAGGCAAAGGGCGTTTCATGGTTTTTGGGCTCTGAGGTTTAGTACAATGCCATCAAAGAATCTATAAAGAAGGATTGGCGAATGGTGAGTGAAGGGAGATTAAATGGCGTCGGACTCTTTCTGGTTCCATTCAGTAGCATTTGCACTGAAGGTCCCTTCTCCTAAGAGCTAACCCATCGCTTCTCTGGTAGCGCTGGGTTGTCAAAAGTCCACTGACTCCTTCCTGAAGTCCACTCAGACGCTGTGTCCTTCCTTGCCCCTGTGTCCTGTTGAGGACACAGCTGGACTGCTGTTGATCAACTACAAGTAACAGTGCCTTATCTACAAGCTGCACTATCATCTATCAATCAAGGCCATCTGCAGACGAACTCTCCCAGGCTTCACCGACATGGTACTCTGTCGTAGTTGTACAGTATGTGGTTTAGGGATTACTCTGTTTATTTTTTACTAGTACCATGGAGATGTTGAAGTGCACAGACAAGAGGAATACAAATGCAAAGCCATTGTTTAAATGTATATATTGCATATGCTGTGTGTAAGTGCAAATGTGTTTGAAACTCCTCTAGGTTATTCGTTTTTATAGCCTGGTAAAATGCCTCTGTAAGTCTCCGCTGCACACATATTCACCACTTTTTCTTTTGAGGAGGAGGAGGAGGAGGAGGGGGAGAAAGGGATATCAGATAGGTAACTTTGTCCTTATCTGTGCATGCTTGACTGTTTTTCAAGGCCACGGTGGAGAGTCATTTTCATTCCTGGCATACCCAGCCTCACGCACTCTCTGCTTTTGCCGTTCATATTTTTTTTCTTTTCTCTCTACTCCCCCTTGCGTTTCTCTCTCTTTCTCTCTCTCTCTTTCTCGGCGCTGAGCAGCGGGGGTCTCTCCCACTCGGTGGATGAAAGCGCGCTCGCTTGAGTTGTGCGCCTCACTAGCCTCTGAAGATGTGTGTGGTGCTCTCATTATCTAGGAGTGAGACAGGAGGCATCTCGCCCCCCCCCCCGCCCCTTGTTTCCCACCCATCTGCTCTCTGTTCATTTCACACTAAGTAGAGACATGGACAGGAGTGACAGAGTTCAGTGCAACAAGGGATGTGGTGGGGGTTTGGGGTAGGGTTGGGGGTGGGGGGGGTCGGGTTTGGTTGCTAAGGCAACCCAGAGGTATGACTGAGAAAAATGCATTCCACCGTTGAAAGAGGTGTTTTGATGTGCAGGAATTTGAAAGCAGTGTTTGTCTGCAAAGCGTAATGGCTGTCATGGCATAGTAGGACTAGAGCAGTTGTGTTTACTTGTTCTCCTTAGTGGCCATTGGATGTGTTGCCGTGTGTAGTTGTCAGCAAGTCCCAGACTTTTGAAGACAAAAGTTTGTTTTAGTTCCCAGAAGCAAAAGTATTCTTTTAGACTATTCTTTGGATATGTGGTATGTGAAAGAATGAGATAGTGAGGGCATGTTGTCTAGCCTTTAGTTTTGTTATTTCTTGCTTGTGTCAAGACAAGGGTAGCATGTTACTCTCTATTTCTCTTTCCTTTTCTCTTTCTCTTTCTCCTTCTCTCTCTCTCTCTCTCGCTCTCTCCCCTTGTGGTCTTTTCTGGCTAAAGTAAATGAGCTGTGAAAGGTTGAGCTGAATCAGTATTATTATACTTGAATGTGTGGGCGAGTTCACACTGTAGGTGTTGCTGCTGTCAACGTCTGTCAAACCATGTCTGTAGAGGGGGAGCCAGCTCCACAACGCTTACAGCAGAACTCACTAAGTTTGGAGCACATCTGGCCCTGATTGGTTGCCAGATACGTTCCCATTTTGGCCTCCACCATGGTTGCCAGATACGTTCCCATGTTGGCCTTAGTCATGGTTGCCAGATACAGTCCCATGTCAGACTCCATCATAGTCGATTTGAGAGAGTGATAGTTATGTGGTATTATGTATACCGTTTCTCGCTCTCTCCAGTAGTCTGAAAAAAAATATTATTTATGTCCCTGTGTCATAACTTCAGGTTTAGGTGGAACTCAAGAATAGATTTTCAACAGGACGTTGGCCATTCACTGAATATGCCTTGCAGCAGTGTGTTACAGCTCTGGTGTTTTTGGTATGGTGTCAAATCGTGGTGTTCTGTGAAGGTGGGCATAGAGGGAAGGCTGTAGATTATGATACGGGCATAATGCACTTACTAATATTTCCCCCAGACTTCCCCCAATTATTACATTCAGAGGATCATTGTTGTCTAAGGTGTTTAAATATTTAAAGGCCTGATCTTTGAATTATTTCCCTGGGTGATAACATGCTCAAGATGTCTCAGTAGTGTGGGAAGGTCGCTTTATGGTTACATTTCACGAGAAACAACACCATTGCTAATCTTTTACAGCAGTGTTTTTATTCTTTGTGTTTTCTTATCCTTGTAGCTACAATTCTGGCCTTGCCCGCTCATGAGATTGGACACTCCGGGGCAAAAAACGTTCAGCAAAATATCTGATAGTGAACAGCTGTACGCTCCAGATTTAGACTGATTATCGGATCTCAGTTCAACCTCACTGATCAGGAAGCGACAGGCGTGTTTCTGCTTAACCTGTGGGTACGGAAGAATTAGGTTTCAGTGGGGCTGAATCATGGTTGATGTTATTAATCTTGGCTAATCTTGTTTTTTTTTTTGTCTAAATCAGGATAGACTAAAATGCCCTGAGGGGGGCCAAAGCATGCACTCTGATATTTGTACTGAAATGAGTAAAACGTAAAATGAGAATGGGAAATGGGAAAAGTGAATCTCATTATGGTAACATTATTCTTTTCTCCATTAGATCAGTAGAGACCAATCCCAATCTGTTGTGAGCCTGACTCCACGCTGCACAAACATGAGTAAATTGTAAAGTTAACATCTATCCTGTGTGCATCATGACTGAGGGCACAGTGTGCTGGTTTGCTTGAGTATCAACAGAAGTTCACACTATCAGCGCTACATGAGTGAACCTATAGACTTTCATAGGTGTTATATTACTATTTTGATGGACCCTTTAAAAATCAAGTGTGGAGAGTTGAAAGACATTTACATGGGGGAGGAATTAGTGACAGTACTATCAGCACTGTCTGTTAGTGTTAGTGTTCAGGAATTCTTGTTTTCACCTGCAAAGGCGCGTACATGTTTGGGGTTTATGTGTGTTCGATGTTAATACTTAAATACAGACCAGATGTAAGGTTTTTAAACAACCTGGTCTGAATCTATACAGTGCATTATACAGTATATATAAATACATTACAAGGTATCACAAATGGATTCTGTTTATGTTCACTTTACTTTGTAATATCACTGTGATTTATGTATATTCCCTTATATCCTTCACTTCTTTTTACATGATGGATACATTGGTGTGTATGTTCATTAAATTATATATTGTCTTATTACTCTGAGTGAAATTAGTTTTCTCTGGCTTTTCAAAGATGTATATTAATTGCTCACCGCAGATGATCTGGGAGTTTTATACTTTTTATTAAAAGGTAATATTCCACAAGAGGGAAGACAAACAGAATCCAGTAAATTACAATCATTATTTTTGTTAACCTTTAAAACTGGACTGACTTTCATTAGAAACTAAATGACACTTACAGTTTACCAGACACCCTCTACAATCAACAAAACAAATGACACACCATATTGATTACTGAAGTCAATATTCGGCTTTGTACAGAATGTTCTGCTTTATAGCGTCCAAGTAGGGGAAATTAAACAAAGCATGTCCATTACTCTGTTCATGAACAATGTTCACATTCAATAAGAAGCAGTTCTTTTATGTAATAGAAGATATAGACTGCAGAAAAGTAATTAAAACACTGAAAATATGTTCCTATGCTTTGAAATATAAAAAAACAATGACACAATCAGTGACAGAAAATACACATATATGACTTCAGAAGAGAGTAACTAAAATATGAGACACACACGTCTATCAGACAAACAGAAAAATGCAATCAGTTTAAGGTTGGGGTGAAGCCTATACAATTGTACCCTTCAGAAATTGCATAATACATACGTTACTTTCATGTTCACACCTTCGAAAAACCACAGTGCCATCTCAAAGCTTTGCTCAGTGGCTGGCAGAAATCAGGATTTCTCAGAGTATTGATGAGAACATCATCTCAGCATAGTTTCAGCTCTTACATGCAGCACTTGTGATGAGCATGACGTTTCCATCTGGAAGACAGCAGGAAATTGCTGGAAAGTTATAGTAGAAGGTTCTAAAGGCCCGTTGTTCAGGAACCCTCCTCCAGGACCAAGTCCTGCAGCTGCTCCTGCACATCATTGATCTCGCTCTCTTGCTCTGTCTCCAGTTCGGGTTTCGATTCAGCCTGCGGTTCAGTTTCCAGTTCATCACGACCGTTCTCCAGGTTCTCAGTGCTCTCGAAACACCCAGAGTCCCGTGGAACCTCAGGATTCTCTTCTGTCTTCTCCTCTTCCTCGACATCAGACTCATCCCCATCTGAGTGAGAAAACAGAGACACCATAAGCAAGTTGTTTCAAATGTTATAACTGTCCTCACGTGTGTCTCATTAATTTAATAACTGGGTGCACTTTTAAAGGGATGATTATCTAGGTTTAAATTATTACACAGATAAATAAATGTTCTGATATGTGTGGCAGCTTTAAAGAGACTGGAGCTCACAGTCATGCAGTAGATCCACGAGTGTCAGTATCTTGGTGCGGTGCTCAGGGTCTGTGATGTTCAGCTCATTCAGGTGAGACTCCTTTAAGCCCCCAAAGTCCTCCAGAGACTGGAAGCCTTGCATAGACAGCAAGTTGCCCAGCTCCTAAACACAAAAAAACCCCCACAAATATTGGTTGAATCTGTTGTTTTAAACCGTCAGCACTGAAATTATAGATGCATTGCTGAGCATTGTTTTGCTATGGTAAGTTTAGTTACGGAAGATATTTTGAAAGTCAGAGTATATATATATATATTTTTTTTAGCATACTCCTGTGAATTGTCATACATGCATTTATGCAATGTTCTATAGCATTAGCATCTTTTCCCAAGTTAGTTTCATTTGTGAAATTCGATGACGTCCACACAGCAGTGGCTTCCCAGAAGTGGCTCTTACGGTTAGGCCGATTCTCTCGAGGACTTCCTCCAGGGTTTTGGGTTTGGGTTTGTTGCGGCGGTCCTGGCTGGAGAAACGCTTCCTCTTGGCAGGAGTGCTCTCCTCGGGCAAGATTTTCACATAGATGAACTTGAAGGTGCCCACTTTGTTATTAAGTTTACCAGTCCAAGTGCCAGCCGGTGGCTTTTCAATGATCTGAATGATGTCGCCTTTCTGTGGAGGGGAAAAGAATGCAGATATCTTCAGATGACTGGAGATTTTCTGTCATTTTCAGTCCATTTGTCTACAGATAATGCCTTAAATGACATTAAGATGAATTCAGATATTTGTCCATACAGATGAACGTTTTAATGAAGGGAAAATACTGTGAACAAAAATGTGGACTTCTCAACTAAGAACACACACGACATTAACACTCCAATCTCTTATTATCACAAGTTGTGAGATGTTTTGTTGGAATCTTCATGGAGCATTGATGAATAATAGATCAATTGATTTTATTTGCTTATTAGTTTATTAGCAAAATCAGTTTTAGCAATTTCTAGTAATAATGAGCATTGTGCATGGTAGAAAGATATTAACCTGTTTTTCATAAGTTACCAGGAAGCACAGACCATAATCACTTTAATCACTGCTGTGACTGCAACTCTACTGAATGTGATCCAACATGTACAACTAAGTCCCACGTCTGTGCCAAGACTGCTGTCCGTGAATGTAGCTTTAAATGATCACTTACACAGACAGCAGGAACAGAAAGGTAGAGGACATAGCCTAATGATATCATACTCTCCATTATTTTTTTATGTTCTTGCACTGGAAGTGCATTAGAAAAATGGCCTGATCAGACTTTCTCACACGGTCAGCGGGCCTCACCTGCAGTTTCAGGGACTCAAAGTCGTAGGGGCTGGGGGTGAAGTCTGTGTGCACGAGGGCTCTGCCACAGAAGGGCCCGTTGTATGTGGCGCCGGTGGCATCGTCCAGCTTCATGCTGTCTCGCTGGCTGTAGCCGCTGTCCAGACTTTGCCTGTCCCCACCTGAGAGACACCAGTTCACATGGTCAGTATGAATCCCACCATATCAGCATGTTCACTCCTCACCACATTCAAGATCTGAATTCAACCTCATGGGAGTCAGTATGCCAATTGGCATGGGCATATACGCATGCTACATCCTAAGCTGGTTGTTGTGTGGGAGAGTGTGTGTGTGTATGTTTAGAGTGCGTTTACTAAGGGCCTTTGCGTACATCCTGAGATCTGTCGAGAGACAGGACTGTGCAAGGTGTCCCCAGAGCCAGTGGAGCAGACAGAGGTACGCTGTCCTGGAGTCATATTAGGGAACCAGTCATTGGACACTGGGGACGCGGGTCCGTCCTCGCCACTGTCCAACTGTGAAAAACATTAACAAAAAACATCAGTCAACACATCATTTGTGACCAACAAATGCAACAAAACTAAATGAGCAGTGTAACTTTATCTCTGTAGTTTCATAACCAAAGATTATCACGGCCTCCAATGTATCCATAAACAATGCCCTGTCTGCATGACTTCCTTGTGTGACCAGAGGGGGGCGCACTTGTCAATCTTTTGTAAGCACAGCTCTCCACCTTTGGTTATTTACTTTGCAATGAAGTGATCTGTTAATGGTTATCAAAAGAACTGGCAAAACGTAGAATCAGGGATCAGTGAATCAGTCTGACATTGTTTGGTCTATTGATACAATTCACAACAAATGCAGATCGACTATTAAATGTGTGTTCAAACATTTCAATCAAACCACACAGCATTTGAGAAATTGGAAGTTGACACTTACTCCTTCCTCTGCCAGTGCCTTCTGTACCATCTTGGATGTTTTGCGAGTCATGGTGCGGTTGATTATTTTCCTCCACTTCCCTGGTTTGCTTTTTCCAGTGTCTTCGTGGCCTGCTCCCTCGAACAGCTAAGTGACAATGACAGTGGTGATACATCATTAGAATGTATTTTTAGTTGATGAAGGGAATTCAGTTTGGTTTGATTATTAGATTCTGTTCTATTCTGCATGTTCAGGTACTATAGTAACTATAGTAAAAACAGCTCTATCTGTGGTGTGAAAGAACTGCACAGAAATGCTCATGGACGCACAAACTTACAAAGGAAATAGGTTTGTGGGTTTACAGACACACACACACACACACACACACACACACACACACACACACACACATATATACACACACACACACACACACACACACACACACACACACACACACACACACACACACACAAACACACAAACACACATACACACACACACACACACACACATACACCAACAAACACACATCCACAGCGTTGACATACTATAGGTCTAATGGTGCTCTATATCAAGCTACGGCTGATTAAACAGATGCTGTAGCACAGGAAACAAGTTCAATGTGAAAACAATTCAAAAGGTTGTACTTTGTTGTTAAAAAAGAAGACATGAACATGAATAATTATTATAGTTATAAATATAAAAGGAATTCCTTCTAAAAGGAATATATAAGTGATTGTATTCCATGCGGAATGACAAGCATCTGCTTGGCCCGGTTGAGTTGTTGGTGAGGCTAACAGACAAGATACAAATTCAAATACATTTCAGAACTTCACGCAACAAGGTGATCCAACAATCTTAATGCTAATCACAAATGAAGACTGTCACTGCCATTCCAAACATGATATCAGGTGATGCTTTCACAGTCAAGTTTGGAGGCACACGTCTAAATTCGGCAAGCTGTACTCCAGGCTTCAGATTTATCAGTTCAGAAAAGACTGAAACATCAAATGTGGTGACATTCAAACTATTGTGTTTCCTTTCAAATGAATTGAGAAGTGCTTGTTATATGCAAACAAAATATGAAGAGCAATGATGATGACTGTAACAAATGCACAAATACAGAATTGCAAATATGTACATTAGAGAGTATCCTATTTTCTGTTTAATCTTTGTAACTGACACTTACATCCAAAGGAATAGAGGAAATGATTAACAGCAAGCAAGCAGTCGCCACATTATTGAACCGACTGGTACGTTAACTTGAAATAGCTCCAACTTCCTGTTAAACGAAAGAGGTTTTCTGCTAAATGTGTTTAGCTTCACGATAAAGTCAAAGCGTTGCACATCTGCGTCTCTCTGTCTTTCGTCCTACAACTCGATACCTGGTGTAGGTGTCCCTGACAGGGATCTCCCCTCTAATGGTGTACACGCGCAAGATGTAAGACCTGCTGGTTGAAGTCTGGGATTTCCCGTGGGCTTGCAATGACCTTAGGCTTACTTAAGATGTATGGATGTTATGTATGATAGACACCACAATGAGTCACCAGTACCCCCTCGGGCTTCAGGCTGCTTTAGAGAGATCAACACACTGACGGGTGAGGTCAGAAGCCCACTTGAGGAACCACAGTAGAACTAGCTGTGGTGCTCAGTACACAGTAATCACTCAAAGTCACCTTTGTGAATTTGATGCAGCAGTGTGCTGTGTGGTGGGCGGTCACATACTCTAAAATGATGACATGTTCCTTGTGTGACTGATTGATGTGGAAAACAAATGATTCCATGGAACTATTTAATGACTGAAGCACTGTGATGCAAAGACTGTGGACTTGCTAAACATGCGGTGTGTCTGGCCTTGTCAGCTCATAACACACTAACCCTGTGGTGTTGCAGGAGTTGCATTATTCAACATATAGTACAGTATAAGCAGTATGGTTGTTGATATCAAACACAGCTGAAGGTTGTTTTAATTGTTAAAATTAGATTTTGTTACTTGTTGCTATGGTGTATTATTGAGGATGTGTTTTGTGTACATTGTTTGAGTTTTGTTATTGCTCATTGTTTGCACTTCCATTTTTCTGCACTTTTAGGAAGCACAGAGCAGCTCCTATGTGTTTTTCATCTTCAGCGTGACATTCAGTGTGTTTTTATGACATATTCATAGGTAAACAGAACAGACTCTCAATTCACTATGCGCGACCAGTAATCATTTGAATCTATTAGACTCCATTCTCTCCACTCCATGTGTTCATTTGTTGTGGTTGATCTTGTTTGTTTCTCAGTAAAATGCTGTCCATGAAATATGTCACCGTAAAGGTGCGGGACATTCGAGAATACACATTACAGGACATATTATCATGGAGCCAGTGATGTGGTGCAGGTAGTTTGTGGTGGAGACATCAGACTTACTGCCTCATCAAAGGTGGGGTCTGGTTCCGGCACCACAGGAGAGGATGGCTTGTGCTTCATGAAGTCTTTGAAACTGCTGGACCTTTGCAGAGTCAGCTGTATGAGAGAAGACATGTGGAGAGAGAGAGAGAGAGGGGGGGGGGAGAGAGAGAGAGAGAGAGAGGGAGAGAGACTATTAGACAGCAGGCTGAGTTGATTGGGCAGTCAGTGCGTGTGGTGAATACACTGTGCACTGACGAAGAAAACAAAGGATGTCAATATAAATTTGAAAAGTGCATAGAATCATTCTGTCTTTGCCTATGTGTTTACTATGGATAACATGAACAATAATACAGTGACACAATATTGGAGTATTGAGATTACAATCGACTACATGAACTCCAAAATTGTAATGAGAACTTGTGTGATTTTCTTGGCATCCTTTGTTTTAATCACAGAAAAAAGACCTTTTGTTTACTGCTTCAAGCTTATCAAGCTCATTTGCCATCATTATTTGCAGCCCATCCAAACAGAATAAGATAAAAAAAAAAAAAAACCTCTTCATGAACAGAGCGAGAGTAAGATTAGAGCCCTGCTCTGGCGTATGTCGAGACCTAAGACAAACATAAGACAGACATGATCATATACTGATATTTAACTGTGTGCACAGCAAACCTTATCTTTACACAGGGAGCATCAGTGCCTATCATGCTGGATTAGACAGAACAATATCACTGGATGCTTGTAATGCTAGCCATTAAATGCTTTCATTGGACTCTGAGTGCATACCCTGATCAATATTTACTGTCCATAATGACTCACATCCCGAGAGGGCCCTTCGAGGGGGAGGGGGGGGGGGGGAAGCATCTGCAGAGGGCAGTGACAACTTGCTGCTTCCCAACAGACCCATGAGCAAGCAAGCAGGAAAGGTGTGGCAGTAGTGCTGTCATCTATTATGTCAGAGTGTGGGTTGACTCCACTGACAAGAAACCATTAAAACACTATTGCGGTAAGTGATAGCTTGATATTCCACCCAGATTTAATTCATTTTGTTTCCTTTATCAATCTATACTCAATACCCCATAATGGCATAAAAGGGATTTTAGAATTTTTTGCAAATGCAAACCTGAGATATATGAATATATAGACATATATCTTGGGAATACTACAAAATCAATTCTGCAGTGCTGAAGATTCCCAACAGCTCAGTGGTCCCCATAATTCTTAAATGGAAGAAGTTTGCAACAACAAGGACTTTTCCTCCGTCCGGCCAAATTGAGCAATCAGGGTAGAAGGGACTTGGTGGAAGAACTTAATGGCAGAGTGGTCAGACGGAAGCCTCTCCTCAGTGAAAGCCAGGAAAGCCTGCTTGGCTCTGGTCTCTGGTCTGATGAAGCCATGACTGAACTTAACTGAGGAGCACCAGGCACCGCTCATCACCTGCCCAATACCATCCCAACGGGGCACTGCTCATCACCTGCCCAATACCATCCCAACGGGGCACTGCTCATCACCTGCCCAATACCATCCCAACGGGGCACTGCTCATCACCTGCCCAATACCATCCCAACGGTGAAGCATAGTGGCATCATCAGCATCATGCTGTTGGGGTAATTCTGGGTGGCAGAGACTGGGTGACTAGTTAGGGTTGAGGGGAGGCTAAATGAAGATATCCTGAAGGAAAACTTAGTCCAGAGAAGCTCAGGGCCTCTGACTGGGCCAAATGTTCACCTTCTGACAGGACAATGACCCTAAGCACACAGCCAAGACAACACAGGAGTGGGACAATTTTCTTGAGTGGCCCAGCCAGAGCCCTGACTTGAACCCAACTGAATGTCTCTGAGAAACCTGGAAATGGCTGTCCACTGATGGTCCCCATTCAACCTGACAGAGCTTGAGAGGATCTGCAGAGAAGAATGGCAGAAAATCCTCAAATCCAGCTGTGTTAAGGTTGTTGTGTCATGCCCACAGAAGACTCGAGGCTGTAATCACTGCTAAAGGTGCTTTCAAGTAAGAACTAAGTTAAGGGTCTGAATACTTGTTTCAGTTCAGTTTCAGTTTTTCCTTTTTAATAAGTTTGCAAAAATAGTAGTTATTATGGGGTATTGAGTACAGACTGATGAAGGGGAAAAGTGAATTTGAATGATTTAAAAAATTTTTGAATGATTTTAAAACAAATGTTTTTAAAAAAGTGAAGGGGTCTGAATACTTTCTGAATGCACTGTAGATGCAAGAACACAACAAACAACACAACTGACACGTAACAACAATCAAACAGCTGAAGCAATTATTTTGCTGAATCTTTGGTAGGATCTAAAAAAAAACAGTGCTGAGCCCACAACAGCTGGTTGTAATGATATTACATTGCCCAACTCCAGAAACTCACAGCTCAACTCAGATCGTGATTGTAGTGCGAGTTCTGTAACGTTATATTCGCCTACTTTCTATTGTCAGTTACTCTCCCTCCTCTTTTCTTTTATCGTCGTTCTTCACTCTTCTAAGAAGCCTTAGCAACAGGAAACAGGCGAGTCAGGGCCAACTGTCACACAGAAGCCGCCAGCATAAAGCCTCTGTCTAGACCTCAACGAGTTGATTAAAATTATTTGAGGGATGGAGTGAATCAAGCAAGTGTGGTGCTTTCATTAGATTTAATGTTAATTAATTGATTTAAACCGAAATTGATTTATTTTAATGAACAAATGTCAACAAAAACGTCAGCAATTCAGGCAAAACAGCACAAAGGAAAGCCCCAGCCGTGTTTGTTGTTGCACTGCCACTGCAAACTGGGTCTGGTGAGAGGCAGGAAGTGCCCTTCTCACCCAAAGTTTCATAACATTTTCATCCGAAAAACTGCAATACACCTACATGAATCATACTTGGCGGCCCTTACTCAAATTGCAGTTCCTCTCCTCTCAAAAAGCGTACGAGAGAAATCTATCTGGTTCATCTGGCCAACCTAGTGTGTATGCTATCATGGCCCTGCTTGCAGCTTATTGTCACAATGTTGCCCAAACATATGTATGACTCACATGTTGCATCACTTGAATGCAGTACAAGCAGGAAACAAACTAAAGTATGGGGAGACAGAGCAAGTGTTACCAGCACTGCTCCTACCTGCGTCACAGTACAAGTGTATTTCCAAATGACCCTTAGGTCCACCATGGAGATATTGCACTTGCTCTCATAGTCAGTGTAGCCTATACGGTATTGTTGTTTTTGTCCTGGAAGAACATTTTGTCTGCGCAAATATCCAGTGTTATTGTACTAGTCTATGAAATTTACATAATGCAGACATAATACAGAATCTGGGGAAACAAGTGAGGAACAATTATCCATTGTAACCAAGGAGACTGCTGTGGGAGGGCCTCTCTCAATGCAGCTGGTTATACTCCCGTTGCTGAAATTTGGACTGAACTGAAACTTGTTAAAGTTGCAAAATAGCTGCATTATTCAGACTTACGGAAAAATGAGATAATCTTCCTCAATTCTTTTTTTTTTAACCTCAACTAGATGCTCTTGATTCACAGCTGTTGTTTCTGACCCCTCCCCTCCACAAAACACACACCATTTCAGTTGCTATAGGATATGGATGTCATTAACCAATTCATTTTACGACTCCAGGAGGTTTTCGATACAATCTCTGGTGAAGACCCAAAAGCCAAGTATGAGATTAAAAAGGTCAGTGGTGAGCAGTGTAGGAGGCAAAGCCACTGGCAGCACCTCACAACTGCCTATGAAGAAACCCCAAAGCACTGTCTGACTCAATCAGCAAGGCGTGAAGGTTGTACTGTATCTCCAGGCGTCCTAATAGACGTCGTAAGAGACTGCCTATGAAGAAACCCCAAAGCACTGTCTGACTCAATCAGCAAGGCGTGAAGGTTGTATTTCCAGGCCTCCGTAAGAGTGCAGGTTTTGTAAGCCTCTGGTTGTGTGCTGAGGCCAGACTATTCATTTGCATAGGAAACAGTGCTTTTCTATCATCTGCCAAATCAACCATCCATGGAAAAGTTTCCATCTGATCCAGTCTCAACCCCTTGCCGTTGTTGCCAAATGACTCAAAAGGGACAGTTTTTCCGTGATGTCATCTGGGGTTATAAGAATAAGACTTTTAGATTGTAAGTATGTCACATGCATGTGGTGATGTAGAGTGAAAAACATGGCACCTAAAAGAGCTGTGGTCTGCTCAACCTCACATCCTGTTATTTTGGCAGAGGAGGATATTGTAGCTGTGCTGCTCTTCAAACTGAGCATCACAGTAGAACTAATGTGGTGGCCTTTGACTGAGTATGAGGTTACTGGGTCCTATTTTCATTAATGGGCCAAGTGCGTCACACATGAACTAAAGCTATCAAGTGGCGTGGGAGTGCATGTTTGCGCCTATGATCTTGCTCATGGTATTAAATTAGTAAAATTATTTAGCCAAGTTATTAAATTAGCTTTAGTTCATCCGTGGCGGCCTTTGCTCATTGCTTTGCTTGCTGCCCATCAATGAAATTACAGGCCACTATTTCAGAGGTGGAAAACTTGAGAATCATGAGTAAGGCAGCTAGGGAATGGCTTGGGGTGCCAGGTTGTACTGTAGCATTTAATGGAAAGGGAATTTTGGAGTTACCAATGACCAGCTTGTTAGAGGAGTACAAATGTGCTAAGACCGGAGATGACTTAATCTCAGCCAAAGGATCTAGCAGTCAAAAACACTGCTCCAATGGACAAAACAGGGTAGAAGTGGAATTGATGAGACGTGCTTCAACAAGGCGCATTAGCGTACCTATGTCAGTTATCGGACAGTGTCAAACATCGGCCATTCTGTTAAACAATCAAAATGCTAAGTTTAATAATGGATTAACAATCTATAACTTCAGTTTAATAATGGATTCACATGACAACGTGAACGTTTGCCGGTAACACACGATGTCCGATAATTAACACCGATCGATACATCATAGGAATATCATTGGGCAGGTACGGAGTGGAAAAGCAGGGTTTGGGTTAGGTGACACTTGGAAAGCATGGGGAGAGGCTACAGAGCCGGAGAGGAGGCAGACGTCAACCAGCTTTGTTCACGAGCATTGGAGTTTGCTGGCTGGCTGACTTCAAGTTCCGCAGTGTATTGTTGTGACTGCTATAAGACTAAACATGGTGCAAACACACTGTTTACTTTATTGAGTTAAGGATTCCCTTTGAATATGTGATTGAGGAAGCCTGTTAAAGAAAGAAGCTAAAGAATGCAGAACTGGTAGTGGAAGTGAGGGAACAAGGTTGGCAAGCAGACACAAGACAAGTGGAGATAGGTGTTAGAGGATTTGTATCTAAATCAACCACAACCACTTGTTGGATTTTGGTTTTTGAGGACAGTCACTCAAAGGAGCTTTAAGGGAGTTGTCTGAGGCTGCTGAAAAAGCGAACCAGTGGTTATGGCTGGGTGGTCACAGGCTACTTGGGGACGTGTGAATTATTCTACAGTAAGTGAAGAAGCCTATTGTCACAAGATGTTTGGGTGCCTAAGGTGACAAGGGTTTGTATCCTATTTGATTCCCTTACGGTTCACAATTTTAAGGGGCTTTCCCACCCCTAACCCCTCCCTTACCCTAACCCGGGTTCATACTCCTGAGGGGGTTACCCCTTACCCCAACACTTACCCTGGATAGCCTGTGGCATGCCATAGTACAATGAGATTGACGTTTAGATAATTAGGCAGTGCATAGTTAAGACACTGAGATATGCGTGTGGTACAAGGTACATCTTGAGGTGTATCTGTTGTTGTCCCTGGTATTGACATGTGTCCTAACCATTGTTTGAAATGTAATAGTTTACAGATTACTAGGTTCCCTCAGCTACCTTGCTAGTAATCCATATGGTTAGCACTAGGTACACAATACTGTATAGCCTCACAACAATTACGCAGGAAACAACTGTGCACAGCAATATAGCCTTGGTATAGATTGCCATGAGCACTACCACATCATAGATTAACCTCTGCCACACACCATAATGCCATGCAGCATTTAAATAAAAATAAAAAGTTACAAGTCAAAGTGTGCACACCATTTCTTCATTTCATTCAAACAAAGTCAGTTTGCTTTTGTTTTAATTTTTTTTTATTTCCTCTGTCTGTTATTTATAATTTAGCGTCTAAAGCAGGCCATTCGCATCACTGTGGATTCACTGGATTTTTGTCAACTGCTAGCTAGTACCTTGCAGCAGGAACAAACAACAATAAACCTGTGCAAGCGTGATCCTGATACCACCAGAGCTGCTGAGCAGAAACAGTGCCTCCTGCAGTGTTGCTGAAAATTACACCCATTGAGACGACAATTTATCACACCAATTATAGAAATTTACAAATTCAAGGAAAGAATTAAATGCCCCCCAAACTTTTTCAATTGTAATTAAGGATGCCCTGGCCAGAACTCAGTGTAATTTGAACCCTGGCTTTAAAGCTTTTTATTCGAAAATCTTGGATGTAACCCCTTTGTAATCACCAACATTTTGATCAGTAACTAAATAATTAAGTAATTTCTCAGTAATTGTAATGGATTACAATTAGATTTATTTTGTAATTTAAGGACGTAACTCCATTATACGTAACACTCCTGGTCCTAACCCATTGTGAGTATGGAAGGAGGTGGGTCTGGGATGCAGACACCACTGTTGAGCCTTCTGGAGGTATTGTGGCCCTAATTCAACAAAACACTGATGAAGCAAGGTGTACACTTGACAACCCCAGTGAAATGCTCATGAAGGCATCTTTGTTGTTGTTGTAAAGTATTGGTATGATGGTTGTAGTGCACCCTGTTAATAGTAATAATACTTGTTGGCCATGAGTAATTGCATGTGACAGTGAGAGGTTTGGGTGTGTGGGATGTCGCCAACCAATAGCACAAGGAATTTAACATCTTTTCCTGTGTGTAACTAAAATGATCTATAGTGTTCTGCCATCTTCAGCCAAGTTAAAAAT